>NC_091316.1:14010869-14310869 GCF_038502225.1 Cherax quadricarinatus
ACAACAGTTTTGGTAATCCCGCACCTCCTCCTAACTTCCAAACTACGAATTCTCTGCATTATATTCACACCACACATTGCCCTCAGACATGACATCTCCACTGCCTCCAGCCTTCTCCTCGCTGCAACATTCATCACCCACGCTTCACACCCATATAAGAGCGTTGGTAAAACTATACTCTCATACATTCCCCTCTTTGCCTCCAAGGACAAAGTTCTTTGTCTCCACAGACTCCTAAGTGCACCACTCACTCTTTTTCCCTCATCAATTCTATGATTCACCTCATCTTTCATAGACCCATCCGCTGACACGTCCACTCCCAAATATCTGAATACGTTCACCTCCTCCATACTCTCTCCCTCCAATCTGATATTCAATCTTTCATCACCTAATCTTTTTGTTATCCTCATAACCTTACTCTTTCCTGTATTCACCTTTAATTTTCTTCTTTTGCACACCCTACCAAATTCATCCACCAATCTCTGCAACTTCTCTTCAGAATCTCCCAAGAGCACAGTGTCATCGGCAAAGAGCAGCTGTGACAACTCCCACTTTGTGTGTGATTCTTTATCTTTTAACTCCACGCCTCTTGCCAAGACCCTCGCATTTACTTCTCTTACAACCCCATCTATAAATATATTAAACAACCACGGTGACATCACACATCCTTGTCTAAGGCCTACTTTTACTGGGAAAAAATTTCCCTCTTTCCTACATACTCTAACTTGAGCCTCACTATCCTCGTAAAAACTCTTCACTGCTTTCAGTAACCTACCTCCTACACCATACACTTGCAACATCTGCCACATTGCCCCCCTATCCACCCTGTCATACGCCTTTTCCAAATCCATAAATGCCACAAAGACCTCTTTAGCCTTATCTAAATACTGTTCACTTATATGTTTCACTGTAAACACCTGGTCCACACACCCCCTACCTTTCCTAAAGCCTCCTTGTTCATCTGCTATCCTATTCTCCGTCTTACTCTTAATTCTTTCAATTATAACTCTACCATACACTTTACCAGGTACACTCAACAGACTTATCCCCCTATAATTTTTGCACTCTCTTTTATCCCCTTTGCCTTTATACAAAGGAACTATGCATGCTCTCTGCCAATCCCTAGGTACCTTACCCTCTTCCATACATTTATTAAATAATTGCACCAACCACTCCAAAACTATATCCCCACCTGCTTTTAACATTTCTATCTTTATCCCATCAATCCCGGCTGCCTTACCCCCTTTCATTTTACCTACTGCCTCACGAACTTCCCCCACACTCACAACTGGCTCTTCCTCACTCCTACAAGATGTTATTCCTCCTTGCCCTATACACGAAATCACAGCTTCCCTATCTTCATCAACATTTAACAATTCCTCAAAATATTCCTTCCATCTTCCCAATACCTCTACCTCTCCATTTAATAACTCTCCTCTCCTATTTTTAACTGACAAATCCATTTGTTCTCTAGGCTTTCTTAACTTGTTAATCTCACTCCAAAACTTTTTCTTATTTTCAACAAAATTTGTTGATAACATCTCACCCACTCTCTCATTTGCTCTCTTTTTACATTGCTTCACCACTCTCTTAACTTCTCTCTTTTTCTCCATATACTCTTCCCTCCTTGCATCACTTCTACTTTGTAAAAACTTCTCATATGCTAACTTTTTCTCCCTTACTACTCTCTTTACATCATCATTCCACCAATCGCTCCTCTTCCCTCCTGCACCCACTTTCCTGTAACCACAAACTTCTGCTGAACACTCTAACACTACATTTTTAAACCTACCCCATACCTCTTCGACCCCATTGCCTATGCTCTCATTAGCCCATCTATCCTCCAATAGCTGTTTATATCTTACCCTAACTGCCTCCTCTTTTAGTTTATAAACCTTCACCTCTCTCTTCCCTGATGCTTCTATTCTCCTTGTATCCCATCTACCTTTTACTCTCAGTATAGCTACAACTAGAAAGTGATCTGATATATCTGTGGCCCCTCTATAAACATGTACATCCTGAAGTCTACTCAACAGTCTTTTATCTACCAATACATAATCCAACAAACTACTGTCATTTCGCCCTACATCATATCGTGTATACTTATTTATCCTCTTTTTCTTAAAATATGTATTACCTATAACTAAACCCCTTTCTATACAAAGTTCAATCAAAGGGCTCCCATTATCATTTACACCTGGCACCCCAAACTTACCTACCACACCCTCTCTAAAAGTTTCTCCTACTTTAGCATTCAAGTCCCCTACCACAATTACTCTCTCACTTGGTTCAAAGGCTCCTATACATTCACTTAACATCTCCCAAAATCTCTCTCTCTCCTCTGCATTCCTCTCTTCTCCAGGTGCATACACGCTTATTATGACCCACTTCTCGCATCCAACCTTTACTTTAATCCACATAATTCTTGAATTTACACATTCATATTCTCTTTTCTCCTTCCATAACTGATCATTTAACATTACTGCTACCCCTTCCTTTGCTCTAACTCTCTCAGATACTCCAGATTTAATCCCATTTATTTCCCCCCACTGAAACTCTCCTACCCCCTTCAGCTTTGTTTCGCTTAGGGCCAGGACATCCAACTTCTTTTCATTCATAACATCAGCAATCATCTGTTTCTTGTCATCCGCACTACATCCACGCACATTTAAGCAACCCAGTTTTATAAAGTTTTTCTTCTTCTCTTTTTTAGTAATTGTATACAGGAGAAGGGGTTACTAGCCCATTGCTCCCGGCATTTTAGTCGCCTCATACGACACGCATGGCTTACGGAGGAAAGATTCTTTTCCACTTCCCCATGGACAATAGAAGAAATAAAAAAGAACAAGAGCTATTTAGAAAAAAGAGAAAAACCTAGATGTATGTATATATATATATGCATGTGCGTGTCTGTGAAGTGTGACCAAAGTGTAAGTAGGAGTAGCAAGATATCCCTGTTATCTTAGCGTGTTTATGAGACAGAAAAAGAAACCAGCAATCCTACCATCATGCAAAACAGTTACAGGTTTTTGTCGTGCCAAATAGGTAAAACTGGTCAGTTAGCAAGAACTCTTTTAAAATTAAGTCCTTTCTAAAATTTTCTCTTATACGTTTAAAGATATATTCTTTTCATTTATGTTAATATAAAAATTAATAATTTTGTACCAAAAGAACCTTAAAAACTTACCTAACCTTATTATAATAAGCGCAATTTAATTTAGCCTAATCCATCTAAATATATTTTAGGTAAGTTTACAATAATGTAATAATAACCACAATGAAATGTATATTTTTCGTTAGGGTCAGAATGATTTTTGCGAAATTCTTGCATACACAAATTAAGTCAAAATCGCAAGTTTTACCTATATAGATATTGTTTTGGTTCTAGAACTTAATGTTTTAATTATTTTTTTTTTTTATACTAGTTATTTTGTTCCTAGAGTTTTTTTTATTCATAGAGTTTGCTTTTTTATTTTTTTTTAATTTCCAGAGCTTTGCTTTTTTATTATTTCTAAAGTTTGCTGGGGTTTTACTTCTAAAATTTGCGTTTTTTTCTAAACTTTGCTGCTTCTTTTTTTCTAGAACTTACATTTTTTCATCTAGAGTTCGCTTTTTTTCATTTCTAAAGCTTTTTCTTATTTCTACAGTTGATTGTTTTGGCTATAGATATATTGTTTTGGTTCTAGAATTCATTGTTTTGGTTCTAATGTTTACACTGTGCGCAATTTTCTTGGGTCTAGAGATTTACAGGTAATATTTCCTGGTCAAAAAGTATATAATAAACTGGTTTCTGCGGTAGTCGTTGTTTTTCTCAGCGGCGCCAGAAGTGCATGACTTGCGCCTGGCTTAAACAACGATAAATTGTCTTGACAGTTATAGTGCCAGGTTTGGAGGCTCGGGTACACACATGGCTCAGGTGTGATACATCATGTGTTTCATGTATTGTACATGTTGTCTTTCGTGTGTTGTACATGTTGTCTTTCGTGTGTTGTACGTGTTGTCTTTCATGTATTGTACATGTTGTCTTTCGTGTATTATACATGTGTTTCATGTGTTATATATGCGTTTCATGTATTGTTTATGTGTTTCATGTATTGTACATGTGTTTCATGTATTATGCATCATTTTAGTTCATGTTATGTACAGAATTTTGAATCAACATTGCATTCTTTTTACCAGAATGAATGATACACTTGGCATAAACCCACAAAAATCGGGATTTCAGAGTCGGTTTTGTCACGGGAAATCTTCACGATGCTACGTTTCGCTCACTGTATAAAGCTGCCAGGCGAAGTGTCTTTAAGAGACAAGAATGTTCTTAAACTGTTGCAGGTTTAAGATTAGCTTCACTCAAATAATTCGTCACTACAAAGCCTCCTTTCCAGATTATATAACTCACGCAGAAGCCTATTTTACACAGATAAGAGAAGTAACATAAAGAAGACAAAGACAGGCTGCATAGCCAGCTTTTATTGGTACAACGTATCGCTTGATAATAATAGTAATAATATTTGTCTACAAGTACATGATACAACATATACAGAGCTACAGTAGCTGACATCAGTGACATACTGAAGAAAACCCTTTGTTTTACGCAGTATTTCGGGTAAATTATGTCAAGTTTGTTTCCCAGGATGCGACCCACACCAGTAGGCTAACACCCAGGTATCTATTTACTGTTAGGTGAACAGGGATAAGTGAAATGGTCCAGGATAGATCGAAACGTCGTTTAGAGTTTCCTTTCGGGTGTGTGGTTTGTTTCTGAATCATTCTGCCTCGAAGTCATTATTTTCGCCAGGAAACAATTGGTGTTGAGACATACACATGGTAATAATTAACAAAAATGTGTTTTGTTAAGAGAAAACTGGACAGGTCGACCAGGTGTCAACGGTATTACTTCTGCAGTACACAAACACACACACAAACACACACACACACACACACACACACACACACACACACACACACACACACACACACACACACACACACACACACACACACACACACACACACACACGTGCCAAGTGATTGTAAAACGAAAACCTGTAATTGTTTTACATGATGGTAGGATTCCTGGTATGTTTTTCTGTCTCATAAGCATGCAATATTTCAAGTATGTCTTGCTACTTCTACTTAAATTAAGGTCACACTACACATACATGTACACGCATATATATATACATCCCAATGGGTTTTCTGCTATTTCTTTTACTTATTCTTGTTGTTGTTTATTTCCTCTTATCTCCATGGGGAAGTAGAACAGAATTCTTCCTCCGTAAGCCATGCGTGTTGTAAGAGGCAACGAAAATGCCAGGAGCAAGGGGCTAGTAACCCTTCTCCTGCATATATTACTAAATGTAAAGGGAGAAACTTTTGCTGTTTTCTTTTGGGCCACCCTGCCTCGGTGGGATGCGGCAGGTGCGTTGAAAGAATATATATATATATATATATATATATATATATATATATATATATATATATATATATATATATATATATATATATATATATATATGTCGTGCCGAATAGGCAGAACTTGTCATCTTGGCTTAAATAGCAACGCTCATCTTGCCATATAGGACAAGCAAAAATTTATGTATGCAATAATTTCGCCAAAATCATTCTGAACCTAACGAAAAAAATATATTTGATTGTGCTTGTTTAGTACTAAATTATTGTAAACGTATTTAAAATATATTTAGTTGGGTTAGGCTAAAATAAATTGCTGTTGTTATAATAAGGTTAGGTAAGTTTTCTAAGATTCTTTTGGTGCAAAATTAAAATTTTTTACATTAACATTAATGAAAAAAATATATCTTTAAACGTATAAGAGAAAATTTCAGAAAGGACTTAATTTTAAATGAGTTTTGGCTAATTGACCAGTTTTACATATTCGGCACGACATATATATATATATATATATAATATATATATATATATATATATAATATATAGTATATATATATATATTATATATATAGTATATATATATATATATATATATATATATATATTATATATATAGTATATATATATATATGTATATACATATATATATATAAATATATATATATATATATATATATATATATATATATATATATATATATATATATATATATATATATATATATATACATACATACATACATATATATATATATATATATATATATATATATATATATATATATATATATATATATATATATATATATATATATATATATATATATATATATATATATATATATATATATATATATATATATACATACATACATATATAGAGAAATTCCAAGCGCTTTCGTGACTACTCACATTATCAAGGAACTATGATAATGTGAGTAGTCACGAAAGCGCTTAGAATTTCTCTATTATTTCAGAGTGGTTGTTTTGCATACATATATATAAATATATATATATATATATATATATATATATATATATATATATATATATATATATATATATATCCTAAGTAGTAGGTTGGTAGACAGCAACCGCCCAGGTTTTACATGATGGTAGGATTGCTGGTGCCCTTTTTTCTGTCTCATAAACATGCAAGATTTCAGGTACGTCTGGCTACTTCTACTTACATTTAGGTCACACTACACATACATGTACAAGCATATATATACACAACCCTCTGGGTTTTCTGCTATTTTCTTTCTAGTTCTTGTTCTTGTTTATTTCCTCTTATCTCCATGGGGAAGTGAAACAGAATTCTTCCTCCGTAAGCCATGCGTGTTGTAAGAGGCGACTAAAATGCCGAGAGCAAGGGGCTAGTAATCCTTCTACTGTATAAATTACTAAATTTAAAAAGAGAAACTTTCGTTTTTCTTTTTGGGCCACCCTGCCTTGGTGGGATACGGCCGGTTTGTTGAAATATATATATATATATATATATATATATATATATATATATATATATATATATATATATATATATATATATATATATATATATATATATATATATATATATATATATATATAATGTATATATATATAAATATATATATATATATATATATATATATATATATATATATATATATATATATATATATATATTTGTGTGTGTGTGTATGTTGCTATTAGATACACACACACACACACACACACACACACACACACGCGCACATATATATATATATATATATATATATATATATATATATATATATATATATATATATATATATATATATATTTTTTATATATATATATATACATTATATATATATATATATATATATATATATATATATATATATATATATATATATATATATATATGTATATATATACACACATATAGTAGCAACATTTACAGGCAGGTTCCCTGGCCAAGCCGTAGGTCACGTGACTAAGGGAGCCTGCCCATAAATGTTGCTAGGAAATATATGTATACTACACAAGTAGTACTGTGACACAAGGCCGCCAGCAGCAACAACCGGGGTTGACCAGACGAGCCTGGCACAAGGTTGGGCTTTCGAGAGTAGAGAAAACTCTTGAGACAATTACAATGCATACCAAAGGAAAAAGTTTTGTTTTAGTGACGAATATGACAGTTTTGCAAGACCACGTTGACACCTCGAGTGCAGTGCTGACAGTCAGCTTCAACCAGCTGCAGGTTGAAGTTCAGTGCTGACAGTCAGCTTCAACCAGCTGCAGATTGTAGTGCTTATAGTCAGCTTCAACCAGCTGCAGGTTGAAGTTCAGTGCTGACAGTCAGCTTCAACCAGCTGCAGATTGTAGTGCTGATAGTCAGCTTCAACCAGCTGCAGGTTGAAGTTCAGTGCTGACAGTCAGCTTCAACCAGCTGCAGATTGTAGTGCTTATAGTCAGCTTCAACCAGCTGCAGGTTGAAGTTCAGTGCTGACAGTCAGCTTCAACCAGCTGCAGATTGTAGTGCTGATAGTCAGGTTCAACCAGCTGCAGGTTGAAGTTCAGTGCTGACAGTCAGCTTCAACCAGCTGCAGATTGTAGTGCTTATAGTCAGCTTCAACCAGCTGCAGGTTGAAGTTCAGTGCTGACAGTCAGCTTCAACCAGCTGCAGGTTGAAGTGTAGTGCTGATAGTCAGCTTCAACCAGCTGCAGGTTGAAGTTCAGTGCTGACAGTCAGCTTCAACCAGCTGCAGATTGTAGTGCTTATAGTCAGCTTCAACCAGCTGCAGGTTGAAGTTCAGTGCTGACAGTCAGCTTCAACCAGCTGCAGATTGTAGTGCTGATAGTCAGCTTCAACCAGCTGCAGGTTGAAGTTCAGTGCTGACAGTCAGCTTCAACCAGCTGCAGGTTGAAGTGTAGTGCTGATAGTCAGCTTCAACCAGCTGCAGGTTGAAGTGTAGTGCTGACAGTCAGCTTCAACCAGCTGCAGGTTGAAGTGTAGTGCTGATAGTCAGCCTCAACCAGCTGCAGGTTGAAGTGTAGTGCTGATAGTCAGCTTCAACCAGCTGCAGGTTGAAGTGTAGTGCTGACAGTCAGCTTCAACCAGCTGCAGGTTGAAGTGTAGTGCTGATAGTCAGCTTCAACCAGCTGCAGATTGAAGTGTAGTGCTGACAGTCAGCTTCAACCAGCTTCAGGTTGAAGTGTAGTGCTGACAGTCAGCTTCAACCAGCTGCAGGTTGAAGTGTAGTGCTGATAGTCAGCTTCAGCCAGCTGCTGGTTGAAGTGTAGTGCTTACAGTCAGCTTCAACCAGCTGCAAGTTGAAGAGTAGTGCTGACAGTCAGCTTCAACCAGCTGCAGGTTGAAGTGTAGTGCTGACAGTCAGCTTCAACCAGCTGCAGGTTGAAGTGTAGCGCTGATAGTCAGCTACTACCAGCTGCAGGTTGAAGTGTAGTGCTGATAGTCAGCTACTACCAGCTGCAGGTTGAAGTGTAGTGCTGATAATCAGCTTCAACCAGCTGCAGGTTGAAGTGTAGCGCTGATAGCCAGCTACTACCAGCTGCAGGTTGAAGTGTAGCGCTGATAGTCAGCTTCAACGAGCTGCAGGTTGAAGTGTAGTGCTGACAGTCAGCTTCAACCAGCTTCAGGTTGAAGTGTAGTGCTGACAGTCAGCTACTACCAGCTAAGGTTAAAGCTGCTACAGACGTATAACCTTACTTTTCAACACTGTACATTCGATGGGAAGCTCTGCACCGTACGGGTCACACAACAGCTGGGGAATGGTAGGCTATCAGGTTCGGTTCCAAAGGGATGGGTACCTCCATTTCCCTCTATCAACAGTCCTTTACCATCAAAATAAACAACCGCTCCTTCGCTCATTACCCTGAAGGACATAACCCTCAAAAGAACACAAAATAGAGAGGACATGCATTAGGAAAACAGCCATTTAAGTTTATTGAAAAACGAAATTTGAGGGTTTAAACTATGATTTTTAAAGAGGTAAGCCAGCGGAAGTCCTTGGGCAGATGACTAAAAGCTCCGATCAAGACCCACGTCACTGAACACTTGCCCTGTTTCCTGACAAACATTATACCTACTTGCCCTTCGGGTTTAGCGCTTCCCCGTGAATGCCATGACGTTTTGTTTTTTAATAGCACTTAGCACACTGGGTGGACATGTTACTGGCTTCACCCTCGGCAAGAACAAGAAGCGTTCTGGCTAATTTATTTCCTGCACGCGAGTTAATGTATTTCGGTGAGTGTAAACAACGAGGTCTTGTCTTCAAGAAGATAGTTCTTGGTGTAAACAACGAGGTCTTGTCTTCAAGAAGATAGTTCTTGGTATAAACAACGAGGTCTTGTCTTCAAGAAGATAGTTCTTGGTGTAAACAACGAGGTCTTGTCTTCAAGAAGATAGTTCTTGGTATAAACAACGAGGTCTTGTCTTCAAGAAGATAGTTCTTGGTATAAACAACGAACGAGGTCTTGTCTTCCCGAAGATAGTTCTTGGTGTAAACAACGAGGTCTTGTCTTCAAGAAGATAGTTCTTGGTATAAACAACGAGGTCTTGTCTTCAAGAAGATAGTTCTTGGTATAAACAACGAGGTCTTGTCTTCCCGAAGATAGTTCTTGGTGTAAACAACGAGGTCTTGTCTTCAAGAAGATAGTTCTTGGTGTAAACAACGAGGTCTTGTCTTCAAGAAGATAGTTCTTGGTGTAAACAACGAGGTCTTGTCTTCAAGAAGATAGTTCTTGGTGTAAACAACGAGGTCTTGTCTTCCCGAAGATAGTTCTTGGTGTAAACAACGAGGTCTTGTCTTCAAGAAATAGTTCTTGGTGTAAACAACGAGGTCTTGTCTTCAAGAAGGTAGTTCTTGGTGTAAACAACGAGGTGTTTCCCTATTTTTTTTCACTTTATAAATATTGTTTGCTTTAACTGGAATTTTAAATTTCTTCGTTTTTATTGAAATGCATAAAATTCTCTCTCTCTCTCTCTCTCTCTCTCTCTCTCTCTCTCTCTCTCTCTCTCTCTCTCTCTCTCTCTCTCTCTCTCTCTCTCTCTCTCTCTCTCTCTCTCTCTCTCTTTCAACACTTTTGCTATCGTTCAGTTCAGATGAAATAAAGTAAACACTGAAATCAATGAAAGCCAATTGGAAAGTGAGATGGTGAAGTGTGAACGACATCTTCAGGTGAAAATGAAAGTAAAGAGTCGAACTTAGAAGGTTAAACTAGAGAGAGAGAGAGAGAGAGAGAGAGAGAGAGAGAGAGAGAGAGAGAGAGAGAGAGAGAGAGTAAGAGTGAGAGAGCAGAACCTTCATTGGTCTTTCAACCTGCTCGATTTAATTACTCTATAAGCATTTCCGAACATTTGGGAAAACACCTATTACCCTCCCCCTTCCTTCCTTCCCTCTTTACCCCCTTCCTTCCTTCCTTTCCCCTGGTTAGAGGTGAAGTCAGGAGAGAGATGATACCCCCTTTCCATCTCCACCCCCTTTCTCTACCCTCTCTCTCCCTTCTGTCTTTACCTCCTTTATAGCTATCCCTTCTTTCTTTACCTCCTGTCTTTCTACAGTCCTCATTGTCTCCTCTCTCATGCCTGCATTATCTCGGTCTCCCTCTCTTGCAGGTGGCGGAGACAGGAGACGTTGCACAACATCCCATCTGTCTATTTTTCCCCTTCTGAGAGAGACCAGTTATATATGTGGATAGTATCTTCAGATACTATCCACCTATCCATAACAATGCCCCTCCCCCCCCCTAAAAAAACAGAGTTATTTTTTATAGGTAACGAGATTTTAACATTGGATATAGACATTTACACATTGATAAATATTTCAAACCAACTAATAAACCTTTTGGCGAAACCGAATTCCAGTTAAATATCTAAATCTAATTTCTATTCTATCCATTTTCAATATTTTTCTATATTTTTTTTCTGGAATAGCGTACCCTGTAGACTCGTATTGAAGTGGCTGGTGAAAACGATGTAGTCAATGTCATTCTCTAAGGGTGTGAAAGTAAGTTATTCAGCGTTAGGGGTGGCTGTGGTGGAGCACTGACTTGCCCTCAACACCCTTGTTGGTCCTGCCAAGACAGTGGTGCTGAAGATCTGGCCAGCAGCGGGTATTTCGAGTTGCTACCACCTCAGGATTTACCTAAAGCCTACATCCTAGATGTTAAGTTATTTACGCTTGTTGGCACGGCGTGAAGGGAGAGGGTAAGAGAGAGAGAGAGAGAGAGAGAGAGAGAGAGAGAGAGAGACAGACAGACAGACAGACAGACAGACAGACAGACAGACAGACAGAGAAAGTGAGAGCAAACAAAACAAGTAGACAAGCACACATGAGTTTGGATAAAAGGACACCTTTGTTGGATACGTTTCGCTCTTAAGACCTTAGTCACTAGAAATGATATATATATATATATATATATATATATATATATATATATATATATATATATATATATATATATATAGGTTGGTAGACAGCAACCACCCAGGGAAGTACTACCGTCCTGCCAGATGACTGTGAAACAGAAACCTGTAACTATTTTGCATGATGGTAGGATTGCTGGTGTCTTTTTCTGTCTCATAAACACGCTAGATAACAGGGATATCTTGCTACTCCAACTTACACTTTGGTCACACTTCACAGACATGCACATGCATATATATATATATATACATACATCTAGGTTTTTCTCCTATTTCTACATAGCTCTTGTTCTTCCTTATTTCTTCTATTGTCCATGGGGAAGTGGAAAAGAATCTTTCCTCCGTAAGCCATGGGTGTCGTATGAGGCGACTAAAATGCCGGGAGCAATGGGCTAGTTACCCCTTCTCCTGTAGACATTTACTAAAAAAGAGAAGAAGAAAAACTTTATAAAACTGGGATGCTTAAATGTACGTGGACGTAGTGCAGATGACAAGAAACAGATGATTGCTGATGTTATGAATGAAAAGAAGTTGGATGTCCTGGCCCTAAGCGAAACAAAGCTGAAGGGGGTAGGGGAGTTTCGGTGAGGGTAAATAAACGGGATTAAATCTGGAGTATCTGAGAGAGTTAGAGCAAAGGAAGGGGTAGCAGTAATGTTGAATGATCAGTTATGGAAGGAGAAAAGAGAGTATGAATGTGTAAATGCAAGAATTATGTGGATTAAAGTAAGGGTTGGATGCGAGAAGTGGGTCATAATAAGCGTGTATGCACCTGGAGAAGAGAGGAATGCAGAGGAGAGAGAGAGATTTTGGGAGATGTTAAGTGAATGTATAGGAGCCTTTGAACCAAGTGAGAGAGTAATTGTGGTAGGGGACCTGAATGCTAAAGTAGGAGAAACTTTTAGAGAGGGTGTGGTAGGTAAGTTTGAGGTGCCAGGTGTAAATGATAATGGGAGCCCTTTGATTGAACTTTGTGTAGAAAGGGGTTTAGTTATAGGTAATACATATTTTAAGAAAAAGAGGATAAATAAGTATACAAGATATGATGTAGGGCGAAATGACAGTAGTTTGTTGGATTATGTATTGGTAGATAAAAGACTGTTGAGTAGACTTCAGGATGTACATGTTTATGTTATCAACAAATTTTGTTGAAAATAAGAAAAAGTTTTGGAGTGAGATTAACAAGTTAAGGAAGCCTAGAGAACAAATGGATTTGTCAGTTAAAAATAGGAGAGGAGAGTTATTAAATGGAGAGTTAGAGGTATTGGGAAGATGGAGGGAATATTTTGAGGAATTGTTAAATGTTGATGAAGATAGGGAAGCTGTGATTTCGTGTATAGGGCAAGGAGGAATAACATCTTGTAGGAGTGAGGAAGAGCCAGTTGTGAGTGTGGGGGAAGTTCGTGAGGCATTGGGTAAAATGAAAGGGGGTAAGGCAGGCGGGATTGATGGGATAAAGATAGAAATGTTAAAAGCAGGTGGGGATATAGTTTTGGAGTGGTTGGTGCAATTATTTAATAAATGTATGGAAGAGGGTAAGGTACCTAGGGATTGGCAGAGAGCATGCATAGTTCCTTTGTATAAAGGCAAAGGGGACAAAAGAGAGTGCAAATATTATAGGGGGATAAGTCTGTTGAGTATACCTGGTAAAGTGTATGGTAGAGTTATTATTGAAAGAATTAAAAGTAAGTCTGAGAATAGGATAGCAGATGAACAAGAAGGCTTTAGGAAAGGTAGGGGGTGTGTGGACCAGGTGTTTACAGTGAAACATATAAGTGAACAGTATTTAGATAAGGCTAAAGAGGTCTTTGTGGCATTTATGGATTTGGAAAAGGCGTATGACAGGGTGGATAGGGGGGCAATGTGGCAGATGTTGCACGTGTATGGTGTAGGAGGTAGGTTACTGAAAGCAGTGAAGAGTTTTTACGAGGATAGTGAGGCTCAAGTTAGAGTACATAGGAAAGAGGGAAATTATTTCCCAGTAAAAGTAGGCCTTAGACAAGGATGTGTGATGTCACCGTGGTTGTTTAATATATTTATAGACGGGGTTGTAAGAGAAGTAAATGCGAGGGTCTTGACAAGAGGCGTGGAGTTAAAAGATAAAGAATCACACATAAAGTGGGAGTTGTCACAGTTGCTCTTTGCTGATGACACTGTGCTCTTGGGAGATTCTGAAGAGAAGTTGCAGAGATTGGTGGATGAATTTGGTAGGGTGTGCAAAAGAAGAAAATTAAAAGTGAATACAGGAAAGAGTAAGGTTATGAGGATAACAAAAATATTAGGTGATGAAAGATTGGATATCAGATTGGAGGGAGAGAGTATGGAGGAGGTGAATGTATTCAGATATTTGGGAGTGGACTTGTCAGCGGATGGGTCTATGAAGGATGAGATGAATCATAGAATTGATGAGGGGAAAAGGGTGAGTGGTGCACTTAGGAGTCTGTGGAGACAAAGAACTTTGTCCTTGGAGGCAAAGAGGGGAATGTATGAGAGTATAGTTTTACCAACACTCTTATATGGGTGTGAAGCATGGGTGATGAATGTTGCAGCGAGGAGAAGGCTGGAAGCAGTGGAGATGTCATGTCTGAGGGCAATGTGTGGTGTGAATATAATGCAGAGAATTCGTAGTTTGGAAGTTAGGAGGAGGTGCGGGATTACCAAAACTGTTGTCCAGAGGGCTGAGGAAGGGTTGTTGAGGTGGTTCGGACATGTAGAGAGAATGGAGCGAAACAGAATGACTTCAAGAGTGTATCAGTCTGTAGTGGAAGGAAGGCGGGGTAGGGGTCGGCCTAGGAAAGGTTGGAGGGAGGGGGTAAAGGAGGTTTTGTGGGCGAGGGGCTTGGACTTCCAGCAGGCGTGCGTGAGCGTGTTTGATAGGAGTGAATGGAGACGAATGGTTTTTAATACTTGACATGCTGTTGGAGTGTGAGCAAAGTAACATTTATGAAGGGGTTCAGGGAAACCGGCAGGCCGGACTTGAGTCCTGGAGATGGGAAGTACAGTGCCTGCACTCTGAAGGAGGGGTGTTAATGTTGCAGTTTAAAAACTGTAGTGTAAAGCACCCTTCTGGCAAGACAGTGATGGAGTGAATGATGGTGAAAGTTTTTCTTTTTCGGGCCACCCTGCCTTGGTGGGAATCGGCCAGTGTGATAATAAAAAAAATATATATATATGCAATAAGATCACAGTAAACAGGTGATTTTAAAATATGCAAAACAACCACTGTGAAAGAGTAGTGAAATTACCAAGAAAAAATTAATAATCTCTTAGATGATACTGAAACCTATTCTAAACTTAGAAAGAATCCCTTAGAAACCGTTAACAGCAATTTCAATAAAATAATAAAACTTCTACTGAAAGGCAAAGATGAATTAATTAAACAATTTACTTCCACTAATCCATCTTTACCTTACATGTATGGACTAATAAAAACACACAAACCAGGTAATCCAATCAGATCAGTTATTAGCTCTATAGGATCAGTTTCGTATAAATTATTCAAATGGCTTGTCGACATTTTGAGCCCTATTGTTGGTAAAATTTCTAACTTTAATGTTAAAAACAACATAGATTTAGTTAATAAATTAAGCTCCTTGACTGACTTAAATGATTTTAACATGGTTAGTTTTGATGTTACTTCCTTGTTTACAAAAGTTCCAGTTGATGATTTATTAAGTTTCTTATCTGAAGAACTTGTTAATTATGATTTCCCATTGCTAGTTCCTACTATCATTAAACTTATTAAACTTTGCATTGTTGATGCAAAATTTGTATTTAATGATAAGTTTTACACTCAGAAATTTGGTATGGCAATGGGAAATCCTCTTTCACCTGTTCTTAGTAATCTATACATGGATTTTTTTTAAACAAGATTGCTAAACACAATTCTCCCCAATAGAGCTAAATGGTTCAGATATGTTGATGATATTTTATGTCTTATGCCCAAGAATGTAAATATACACCATTTCCTTGTTAAATTAAATGACTTAGCCCATTCTATAAACTTTACTGTTGAGTTTGAGGAAAATAACTCATTGCCTTTTCTAGATGTTTTAATTATTAAGAGTAATAATGAATTCAAATTTAAAATTTACAGAAAACCTACAAATAACTGTTCCTATGTACACTGTTATTCTTCACATCAAGATAGAGTTAAATTGTCTGTTTTCTCATCAATGTTTTTGAGAGCTTTGCGTATTTGTAGTCCAGAGTTCATAGATGAAGAAATATCCAAAATTTATGAAATAGCTAATGGTCTGAAATACCCAAGAAATGTAATTGAGAAATCATTTAAAATTGCTAGAAATACTTTTTACAACCCAAAAATGGACAACCAACCTTATTCAACTAAAAATATGTTGGTTCTCCCTTACCATGAAAACTTGGTTGATATGCCTTCTCTTCTTAAGACTTTTAATATTAAAGTTGTATTTAAAAATCTTGATACAGTAAAAAAAAAACTTTTGATAAAGAATTCCCCCCAAAATGCTGACGGATGTGTCTATAAGATTCCTTGTAAAATTTGCGATAAAGTTTATTACGGTCAAACTGGTAAAAGTCTCGAACTTAGATTAAAGCAACATAAATGTAGCATTAGAACTGGACAAGATTTCAATGCTCTGTTTATTCATGTAAGAGATTTTAACCATCCAATTTATTTCCAAAAAGTTGAGAAAGTTGTATCAAGCAAGTCCATGGTTGTCAGAAATATAATTGAATCTTGTTTCATAAAAAACAGTTTTGAAAATAATATGAATATTTCCTTTGGTTTATATAAATTAGATTCATTTATAATTAATAAAATTTGGAAAGAATTCAATAATACAATGGACAAATAATAAATATTATTTCTTGGGTATAATATTTTGCTAGTGGGTTGTAGTGAGGTGTGGTCTAGACCTGTTTTTTTTTTTTTTTTTTTTTTTTTTTTTTTTTTTTTTTTTTTTTTTTTTTTACACAGGGTTTGACAAGGTTAAGGATCCCTAGCTTTATTGACAGCTATTTACAGGTTAAGGATTCGTAACTTTATTGGCAAGCTAAGAGCTGTTACCTACATCAGCTCATTTGAAAGCATTTTTATTGTTATGAGACATACAAGTAGAGAACAGGATGAAGTTGGAGCCATCTGAGGGCTAGCATTTTCATTTGATCAACTGACTTTATCTCGTTGACATCATTATGCTGTACGAATGTGTTCCATACTTGAGTCATCCTGGGTATATATGATCTCAGATGGAGTGATGTTCTGGAGAAGGGTACAGCCAGAGTGAAGTTGCTGCTTTCTCCCCGTCTTGTGGCGTAAAAGCTTGTTTCACGCTGTCCTCGAAGTGGATCCAAGTTTGGTACTTTGACAATATTGGCCTTATACATAACATTAAGGCCACCCACATCCCTCCTGTGTTGAAGGCTCTGCTGAAATGACAGATCTATCCAGGATGGGTCCAGGCGAGAGATGAGACGTCTTGCTCTGTTCTCCACTCTGTCAAGCAGTCGCAGATGAGAGGGGGAGCAGGCAAACCAAGAAAGTGGAGCATACTCAAGGTGTGAGCGTACTTGTGCCTCGTACAGAATCTTGCAACCCCCTACTGTCAAGCAGATGCGAGATACGGCGAAGTGCTGTAAGCTTTCTGGCTGCCTTGTTTGCTAGATTTACAACATGGTTCTTCATGGTTAGTTTGGAGTCAAATTTCACCCCAAGGATATCAACTTCTTCTCCAGGTGCCAACACCCTCCCATTCATCCTTACTACTGCACCAGCATTACCATCATGGTGCCTAGAGACGATCATCATTTGCGTTTTCTCAGGTGCAAATGTTACTTGCCATCTATTTCCCCAAGCTGATATAGCTCTTGGCTGGTGATTGATGTAGCTTAGAGCAGCTGGCATTTCTTCTCTTGGATAAGTGAATGTCAGTGTACAGTCATCTGCATATGCATGCGATTCTGGGATGAGATGAAGAAGGTCGTTGAAGTAGACATTCCATAACAATGGACCCAGCACGCTTCCTTGTGGAACACTTGCCCCAATAGGATGTCTTGCTGATTCCGTTCCATTGAGAACTACACTTAGAGATCTACCATGAAGGTAATCACTGAGGAGACATAGCGTAGAGCCTGCAATTCCCAGTGCTTGAAGTTTTGCTAAGAGGCCCTGGTGCCACACCCGGTCGAAAGCACCAGCAATGTCCAGTGCTCCCACACAGCTGACTTTGGATTCATCCAGTGACTGGTGCCACTTAGTGGAGAGGTTTAACAACAGATCAGCAGCAGAGTAACCTTTCCCGAACCCATATTGACGATCACAAAGTAGTGAGTGGTAGTCAAAAAACTCTGTCATTTGTCTTGAGATTATTGTCTCAAGGATCTTACCAGTGATTGACAGGAGTGACACTGGTCTGTAGTTGCTGATTTCTGCTCTGCTCTTCTTTTTGTGAACAGGGACTACATTTGCCTCTTTCCACAGAGAGGCCCATTTACACTGTACTAGGCAGTGCTGAAAGATGCGAGTTAGAGGTGCTGCTAGCTGGTCTGCACATCTTCTCAGCAATCTTGGGCTCAACTTGTCAGGACCCACAGCCTTTTCTTGGTCAAGCGATTTAAGAAGGAAATGTACCTCCTCCTGCCTAATTGTCAACACTGACAGTTTTGACACAGTTCTTGCAGCTAGCCAAGGAGGGTCCCTTGCTGGATCAGGAACTTGCATTTTGGTAGCAAAGTGTTCAGCAAAGAGGTCCGCCTTCTCTTGACTACTAGTAGAGGTGGTCCCAATCTGTCGATTTAGAGGTGGAATGAGTTCATCAGGCAGATAACCTTGTCTGTCCTTGACCAGGGACCACCAGGTTTTGGAGCCTACCCTACCTGATGCTAGCTTTCTTTTTGTATCCACCTCCCATTTAGCAATGGCCCACTTTTGAACGTCACCCATATGCCTACATGCTTGCCTGTGCAAGTTCCTGTTATAGGAGGTAGGATGTCTCTTATACCTTCGCCATGCTTTGTACTTAGCAGTAGCAGCCTCTCTACAACGAAAGCCAGACCAAGGCTGATCTGTAGGCTTCGTCACACATTGCCGGTGAGGAATGTGTTCTTGTTGTAGATTAAGGATGTGTCCAGTGAAGGCTTTCACTTGGTTGTCAACATCCCCTTGGAGAAGAGCATTCCAGTCGGTGGTGGCGAGCTCAGAGCAAAGGGCTGGCCAAGTACCTCTTTCCCATAGCCAGGTTGTGCGTGTGGACTCCTCACCTCGTTCTGTTGGGATCTTAAGTGTCGTAAAAACAGCCTTGTGGTCAGACGATCCAACGTAGCCGAGGGGTTGACAAGTGACTATGCCTTCTGCCAGATCACTCACTACTAGGTCAAGGGAGGAGCAAGAGATGTGAGTAGGGAAATCAACAAAGTTTCTCATGTCAAATACTACAAGAATGTCATCAGAGTCCCTCTGTATAAGGTGTTGGTTGAGGTCACCAACAATTATGATATGTTGACAGTTGTGTTGTAGCAGAAGGGAGTCAATATTTTCCATTAGGAAGTTGATGGGGTCTGCATGTTGCTACTGAGGTCTGTACATTGCACATGCTAGTACAGAGGTACTAGTGTTTATACAGAGCTTGAAGAACATCATTTCAAGATGAGTAGGGGTGGCAACATCAATGTGCTGGGCATGAACACTTTTAGAGAAGAACACAGCAACACCACCTCCTTGCCCTTGCCTGTCTCTTCTCATCCATGAGGTGTAGCCAGCAATTCTTGCAAAATTTTCTGAAGTCCTCTCATCCAAAAATGTTTCAACAACAGCTATCATGTCGGGACGTCGAGTGTTCACAAAACTATGTGTGAGCTCTCCAACATTGGTAATGAAACCTCTAATGTTGGCCGACAGGATGCTTTCCTTTGTTGTATTACTTTCATAGTTCCCTGACAAAGTGAGTAGTCACGAAAGCGCTTGGAATTTCACTACTCTTTTACAGTGGTTGTTTTGCATATATGTATAATATATATATATATATATATATATATATATATATATATATATATATATATATATATATATATATATATATATATATATATATATATATATATATATATATATATATATATATATATATATATATATATATATATATATATATATATATATATATATATATATATATACATATATATATATATATATATATATATATATATATATATATATATATATATATATATATATATATATATATATATATATATATATATATATATATATATATATATATATATATATATATATATATATATATATATATATATATATATATATATATATATATATATATATATATATATATATATATATATATATATATATATATATATATATATATATATGTGAGAAACGAGGCCACACTGGTGAAAATCAAGTGAAGGCTTCAGATCATCTAACTGCCGTGTCGCCTGGCAGCAAGGAATCCGGGCAGCTGAGATGGTGCCCTTGCCAGCTCTTTGTTCTACGTTGTTTGGAAGCAGCCATTAAGAATGCCTCAATGCAGTGGTGCCTGTCGGTGGTGGATTCTCTGTAGATCAGTTCTTTGCAATAATGTTGGTAGAATTAAAGACAATAGCTCCTGGAGAGCGAAACGTTGCCACAGTAAAATGCCACATTAGTGACCTTTTACCCGGCTGTACACATTTCCGTGTTCTCGAACCCCTGTGGGAAGATTCTTCCCTGTTTCTCCTACGTACATCTTGTTCCGCCCTCCACATGGAGTGTACAGCGCATCATGCGAAAGATGCAACGAGATCTGTGTAGAAGAAAAGGAGAGGATTTTTTTTCACACGGGTAAGGAAAGCTACACACGTTGTAGAATATGCTTCTAACATGTAAGCTCTCGCTCTGTGTAGTTTTATCACAACATGATAAAGCTCTACGCAGCTAGACAGTCTCAGTTAAAGCTCGTTTTACAGCGTATGTTCTACTCACCTTACCTCCTGATTTAATGGTAAGTTGGTTAGTCTAATTTGTTAATAAAGTCTTCTGCTTTGCAACACTCCAGTTTTTTTTTTTTTACCTCTTTCACTGTTTAACAGTGTATTAGTTGCCCGTATTGGAAAGGCGAGGGTATACGTTGCAGCAGTTATCTACTGCAGCAATACTGGTTATAGCACCTTGTTCATCATGCTGGAAGTATTGGCATAGAAAATTTCAAAATATTTCCCTCGCAGAAATGGGTCTGGGTTGAGTTAGTTTGGTCTGGGTTGTGCTGGTCGTGGGTTGTGCTGGTCATGGGTTGTGCTGGTCATGGGTTGTGCTGGTCATGGGTTGTGCTGGTCATGGGTTGTGCTGGGTGTGGGTTGTGCTGGTCATGGGTTGTGCTGGTCATGGGTTGTGCTGGTCATGGGTTGTGCTGGTCTGGTCTGGGTTGTGTTGATCTGGCCTGGGTTGTGCTGGTCTGGCCTGGGTTGTGCTGGTCTGGGTTGTGCTGGTCTGGTCTGGGTTGTGTTGACCTGGTCTGGGTTGTGCTGGTCTGGCCTTGGTTGTGCTGGTCTGGGTTGTGCTGGTCTGGTCTGGGTTGTGCTGGTCTGGGTTGTGCTGGTCTGGCCTGGGTTGTGCTGGTCTGGCCTGGGTTGTGCTGGTCTGGTCTGAGTTGGGCTGGTCTGGTTTGGGTTGTGCTGATCTGGTCTGGGTTGTGTTGGTCTCGTCTGGGTTCTGGTCTGGGTTGTGTTGGTCTCGTCTGGGTTCTGGTCTGGGTTGTGTTGGTCTCGCCTGGATTCTGGTCTGGGTTGTGTTAGTCTGGTTTGAGTTGTGGTGGCCTGGTCTGGGTTCTGCTGATCTGGTCTGGGTTCTACTGGTCTGGTCTGGGTTCTGATGGTCTGGTCTGGGTTTTGCTGGTCTGGTCTGGGTTCTGCTTGTCTGGTCTGGGTTCTGCTGGTCTTGTCTGGGTTGTGCTAGTTTGGTCTTGGTTGGGCTGGTCTGGTCTGGGTTGTGCTGGTCTGGTCTGGGTTGTGCTGGTCTATGTTACCAATTTAAGTCAGTTCCAGCTGGACATGGGTGTTAGAGGTATGAGAATAATATTTATTGGCGCTGTACCTGACCATATGCTGCTCTGCATTATCTGGTATTCTCTCTCTCTCTCTCTCTCTCTCGCTCGCTCTCTCTCTCTCTCTCTCTCTCTCTCTCTCTCTCTCTCTCTCTCTCTCTCTCTCTCTCTCTCTCTCTCTCTCTCTCTCTCTCTCTCTCTCTCTCTCTCTCTCTCTCTCTCTCTCTCTCTCTCTTATTTTATGCATCCATGCATTTAAATGCAGCCTCCGTTACGCAAAAAATATTAATCTTTGAGTTACTACGAGCACAGCTACAAACAGTAAGAGACGGGGCCCAGGAGCTGATAATCGACCCCATAAATGTGTGAGTGGCTACAGCTGGCCGGCAGATGCAGGTGAGGAAGCAAGCATTATAAGATGGAAGAATGTAAAGTAGCTCCGTCGGTGGAGACTGCCCAACACGGGACACTCAGGGAGTGTCATCACAAACTAAATAACCTTTCATTCACTCCGTCCCGGCATGCGTGGGCTCATTGACACTATGTGTGGGTGTATCGTGGGCAGGTGCCGGGTTATTGTCACCATGTGAACTCAGTGTCTGATGTAGGCCAGGATCAACGATAGGCCTGGATCAACGACAGGTCTGGATCAACGACAGGTCTGGATGAACGACAAACCTGGATCAACTATAGACTCGCCAATAGGCGAGCGAAGCAGAAGCTTGACGTAACGAGTTGAATTCCTTGGAGATAGGTCTTTGACGCAATCACTTTCACAATTTGTACAATATTCTGAAATAAGAACATAAGAACATAAGAAAGGAGGAACACTGCAGCAGGCCTGTTGGCCCATGCTAGGCAGGTCCTTTACAATTCATTTGCCCAACCCAATTTTCAATGCTACCCAAGAAATAAGCTCTGATGTGCAAGTCCCACTCAAATCCAACCCCTCCCATTCATGTACTTATCCAACCTAAATTTAAAACTACCAATCCAATACTTTCCTATGTCCTTTCTAAATCTAAACTTATCTAATTTAAATCCATTACTGCGGGTTCTCTCTTGGAGAGATATCCTCAACACCTAATTAATATCCCCTTTATTAATACCTATCTTCCATTTATACACTTCGATCAGGTCTCCCCTCATTCTTCGTCTAACAAGTGAATGTAATTTAAGAGTCTTAAGAACATAAGAACATAAGAAAGGAGGAACACTGCAGCAGGCCTGTTGGCCCATACTAGGCAGGTCCTTTAGATGAACATCAAAATGGTATACAATACCGACAGGTTGTTAGGTAAGACACATATACAACAGTTAGGCAACTTTATTCCGAAACGTTTCGCCTACACAGTAGGCTTCTTCAGTCGAATACAGAAAGTAGGCAGGAACAGTAGAGAGACGATGTAATCAGTCCATCACCCTTAAAGTCGTAGAATTTGAGGTTGTCAGTCCCTCGGCCTGGAGAAGTTCAGTTCCATAGTCAGGAACTATACTTTCCTATGTCCTTTCTAAATCTAAACTTATCTAATTTAAATCCATTACTGCGGGTTCTCTCTTGGAGAGATATCCTCAAGACCTTGTTAATATCCCCTTGTGGGGATAGGAGGACGACTTGAAACTGGGAGGGAAAAAAAGGTATCCTTAATGAATACACGGGTATTCAAAGGGGCTGTGATAGACTCAGTGGTCAGAAGCGCGGACAAAAAGTTTCGCAGTGGACAAAAGCAACAATATTACACCGGAGAATAACACAGAATGAGTGGGAGACCTTTGCTACTGGGTCTACCCCCGGCTATTTTTCTTTTGCTGCAGCCTTTCCTCTCCCCCACCTATTCTTCACTTATCCTCGCTTGCCCCCCATCACCCTTCGTGGGTTCTTACGTGTGAGTTCGTCTATGAGTGGGAGACGATGTTGTTGTGGTCAGAAAAGTGGCAAATGACAGCTCCAAGGTTGAGCCTCTGATTACCTCGTCTTTTGCATATATTTCTTCACATGTCTTGTGTTGATAAAGCCACTGGTTGGCGAAACGTCTACAAATAAAGATCATCAGATGTTGCATACGTGTCTGATTCTTCAAATGTAAGGCTCTAACCCTGGGAATGGAAAATAACCATAGCACTAAATGATATAGATCTTTAACCAGATGCAAAAACGCAGACTTGGAAATTCTGATTAACGGGAACTTTAATTAAAGCGATAACAGTGATATACAAGTGATCGCGATAGAGCTAATGTATTTTACTGACTTCTTATCAAGTATCAGGTGGTGGAAGTCGTAGTGTCAGTAAGGCCTTATTTGAAATACACAGTTCAGTTCTGGTCTCCATATTACAGAATGGATGTCAAATTAGCCACAAAAATATAGAGAAAGGTATCAAAGGAAATATTAACCAAGATAAGATGGAAATAATTTTTCATACTCTAGAGAGGCATAGAATTTGAGGGAAAATTATTGAAGAGTATAAATGGAGAAACAATATAAATAAAAGGTATATAAAGTGCCGAAAATAAAACTTTTTTACCCAAGGGTGTTCCAAAGAGAGCATCACCTATTTACTCAGGGCGGACCCAAGATGGATATGTTTACCAAATTCACGAGGTATGTTAAAAGATTTTTCACGCGACTCATTATTTCCGAGAGGGTACAAGAGAAGATACCACGTGTCTCAACGAGTCTCAAAAACTATAAGAAAGTGTTAGATTTGGCAGAAGTGAGTCAAGACCAGAGTTACGGAGGGAGATATGTCCTTAAACGCACGCACACGAACGCGCGCACACATTCGTTGAGAACAAGCACTCCCTGGGGCTAATGGTAATTAAATACTAAAAGAGGGAGTAGAAGAAATAAAAACTGTTGGCATTAGTAGAAAGGACCAGAGAAAACATACTCGAAAGAATTTATAGGGTGGACAGTTCAAGACTGTTAGAAAGGCGGAGGAAGGGAACATGTGGGCGTAAACATAATACGAATGATAAAAGGAAGATATTAAGATATTTCTTCAGCCTTGGGGTCGTCAAACAAGGACTTTCACCCCTTCGTGGATTCTATAACTATTTAACGTCGTTATTTACAGCATCTACCAAAAACTTTTCAGTAATATTCCCCCTTCTTAATTTCAACTTATCAAGAAAAAATTCCTCACATAACAAATCACAACATGTACAATAGTCCACAGGCAAGGCTGCATGCCCACTTTGTTGTTACTTCGTTAGATATAAGTGTTAGATTCATATTTAGTCAAGCATCAGGCCTGGCCACAAGGTTTCTGCATAATAAATAGAACTGTTTGCCATCCTATTAACACAATGCGTTACTTATGACTTGTTCCATGGTACTGTGACTTATTTTCGTATCAGGTCATTAAAATCACAGACTAATGAACTTCTCTATGATGACTTGGATGAACAGAAAGGAGACGAGCACTACTCTTAACAGACAGGAGACGAGGACTAACTACTCTTAAGAGATAGGAGACGAGCACTATTCTTAATAAAGAGGATAAGATCACTACTCTTAACCGTATCAGGATATTTTTAGACTGGGGTGGGCACCAGCATCTCCAGAAGCTTGGGTAAATGTTTAGGTAGCTATACCGTGCGGGTGTGCTGTCTGTACCCCAGGTGATAGCTCTTAATGGAATGTTGTTTTTGTGGGACTTGGCTAATCCGTACATGGTTGCTAGGCTTGGGTTGTTGGGGATCATTTGTAATAAGTTCTTAACTGCTTTGACGTCCTGAGGATTTTCCTGGTTCATTTGATGAAATTGTTGGTGATGTAGAAATGTTATTTCTTCTTTAAGGGGTGAAAGACTGATTAGCTCGTATTTACCTCATCACTACTTTTGTTGTCTCCATTATTTAATTCGCCTCTTTATTCGACTGAAGAAGCCTGCTGAGCAGGAGAAACGCTTCAATAATAAATATACCCAACTGTTGTACATGTCTTACTGTCTGGTGGGTGTTAAGGAGATGTCGGATGAAAAGGAATACACACTTAGACGGTCTGGTAACTTATATTATGAGAGTCTTGAGGGGTAGCCCAGGCCTTGCCTTGTTGAGTCTATGCCTAACTGGGATCTGAGAGAGATGCCTCTAGCCAGTGGCTCACGTGCGAGGGGCTCGTGACGTCACAGCTAGCCACGGAGCCTATACAGTTAGTCAGGGAACCTATCTATAACATAGCTGGGATTATCTACTTATACTACACAATACCAGTAATCAGTGACACTACTGACATTACTCACCCCCAGAAATAGGCTATTTTACGCACACAAACACACACACACACACTACGAGGAGAGGTTAAGGGAAATCAACCTGACGACACTGGAGGACAGGAGAGATAGGGGGGACATGATAACGACATACAAAATACTGAGAGGAATTGACAAGGTGGACAAAAACAGGATGTTCCAGAGATTGGACACAGTAACAAGGGGACACAGTTGGAAGCTAAAGACACAGATGAATCACAGGGATGTTAGGAAGTATTTCTTCAGCCACAGAGTAGTCAGTAAGTGGAATAGTTTGGGAAGCGATGTAGTGGAGGCAGGATCCATACATAGCTTTAAGCAGAGGTACGATAAAGCTCACGGCTCAGGGAGAGTGACCTAGTAGCGATCAGTGAAGAGGCGGGGCCAGGAGCTCGGACTCGACCCCCGCAACCTCAACTAGGTGAGTACAACTAGGTGAGTACACAAGGGTAACAGGAGTAATGAAAAAGCCAGGATGAGCCCATGGTTTACCCAAAGGTGCAGGGAGGCAAAAACCAAGTGTGCTAGGGAATGGAAGAAATATAGAAGGCAAAGGACCCAGGAGAATAAGGAGAACAGTCGTAGAGCCAGAAATGAATATGCACAGATAAGAAGGGAGGCCCAAAGACAATATGAAAATGACATAGCAGCGAAAGCCAAATCTGACCCGAAACTGTTGTACAGCCACATCAGGAGGAAAACAACAGTCAAGGACCAGGTAATCAGGCTAAGGAAGGAAGGAGGAGAGACAACAGGAAATGACCGGGAAGTATGTGAAGAACTCAACAAGAGATTCAAAGAAGTGTTCACAGAGGAGACAGAAGGGACTCCAGAAAGACGGAGAGGTGGGGCACACCACCAAGTGCTGGACACAGTGCACACAACCGAGGAAGAAGTGAAGAGGCTTCTGAGTGAGCTAGATACCTCAAAGGCAATGGGGCCAGATAACATCTCCCCATGGGTATTGAGAGAGGGAGCAGAGGCGCTATGTGTACCCCTAACAACAATATTCAATACATCTATCGAAACAGGGAGATTGCCTGAGGCATGGAAGACAGCAAATGTAGTCCCAATCTTTAAAAAAGGAGACAGACATGAAGCATTAAACTACAGACCAGTGTCACTGACATGTATAGTATGCAAAATCATGGAGAAGATTATCAGGAGAAGAGTGGTGGAACACCTAGAAAGGAATGATCTCATCAACAGCAGCCAGCATGGTTTCAGGGACGGGAAATCCTGTGTCACAAACCTACTGGAGTTCTATGACATGGTGACAGCAGTAAGACAAGAGAGAGAGGGGTGGGTGGATTGCATTTTCTTGGACTGCAAGAAGGCGTTTGACACAGTTCCACACAAGAGATTGGTGCAAAAACTGGAGGACCAAGCAGGGATAACAGGGAAGGCACTACAATGGATCAGGGAATACTTGTCAGGAAGACAGCAGCGAGTCATGGTACGTGGCGAGGTGTCAGAGTGGGCACCTGTGACCAGCGGGGTCCCGCAGGGGTCAGTCCTAGGACCAGTGCTGTTTCTGGTATTTGTGAACGACATGACGGAAGGAATAGACTCTGAGGTGTCCCTGTTTGCAGATGACGTGAAGTTGATGAGAAGAATACACTCGATCGAAGACCAGGCAGAACTACAAAGGGATCTGGACAGGCTGCAGAACTGGTCCAGCAATTGGCTCCTGGAGTTCAATCCCACCAAGTGCAAAGTCATGAAGATTGGGGAAGGGCAAAGAAGGCCGCAGACGGAGTACAGTCTAGGGGGTCAGAGACTACAAACCTCACTCAAGGAAAAAGATCTTGGGGTGAGTATAACACCAGGCACATCTCCTGAAGCGCACGTCAACCAAATAACTGCTGCAGCATATGGGCGCCTAGCAAACCTCAGAACAGCATTCCGACATCTTAATAAGGAATCGTTCAGGACCCTGTACACCGTATACGTTAGGCCCATATTGGAGTATGCGGCACCAGTTTGGAACCCACACCTAGCCAAGCACGTAAAGAAACTAGAGAAAGTGCAAAGGTTTGCAACAAGACTAGTCCCAGAGCTAAGAGGTATGTCCTACGAGGAGAGGTTAAGGGAAATCAACCTGACGACACTGGAGGACAGGAGAGATAGGGGGGACATGATAACGACATACAAAATACTGAGAGGAATTGACAAGGTGGACAAAAACAGGATGTTCCAGAGATTGGACACAGTAACAAGGGGACACAGTTGGAAGCTAAAGACACAGATGAATCACAGGGATGTTAGGAAGTATTTCTTCAGCCACAGAGTAGTCAGTAAGTGGAATAGTTTGGGAAGCGATGTAGTGGAGGCAGGATCCATACATAGCTTTAAGCAGAGGTACGATAAAGCTCACGGCTCAGGGAGAGTGACCTAGTAGCGATCAGTGAAGAGGCGGGGCCAGGAGCTCGGACTCGACCCCCGCAACCTCAACTAGGTGAGTACAACTAGGTGAGTACACACACACACATTCAGGACCCTGTACACCGTGTATGTTAGGCCCATATTGGAGTATGCGGCACCAGTTTGGAACCCACACCTAGCCAAGCACGTGAAGAAACTAGAGAAAGTGCAAAGGTTTGCAACAAGACTAGTCCCAGAGCTAAGAGGTATGTCCTACGAGGAGAGGTTAAGGGAAATCAACCTGACGACACTGGAGGACAGGAGAGATAGGGGGGACATGATAACGACATACAAAATACTGAGAGGAATTGACAAGGTGGACAAAGACAGGATGTTCCAGAGATTGGACACAGTAACAAGGGGACACAGTTGGAAGCTGAAGACACAGATGAATCACAGGGATGTTAGGAAGTATTTCTTCAGCCACAGAGTAGTCAGTAAGTGGAATAGTTTGGGAAGCGATGTAGTGGAGGCAGGATCCATACATAGCTTTAAGCAGAGGTATGATAAAGCTCACGGCTCAGGGAGAGTGACCTAGTAGCGATCAGTGAAGAGGCGGGGCCAGGAGCTCGGACTCGACCCCCGCAACCTCAACTAGGTGAGTACAACTAGGTGAGTACACACACACACACACACACACACACACACACACACACACACACACACACACACACACACACACACACACATACATACATACACACATACATACATACATACATACATACATACATACATACATACATACATACATACATACATACATACATACATACATGCATACATACATACATACACACACCGCAGACGGAGTACAGACTACAAACCTCACTCAAGGAAAAGGATTTTGGGGTTAGTATAACACCAGGCACATCTGAGGCGCACATCAACCAAATAACTGCTGCAGCATACGGGCGACTAGCAAACCTAAGAACAGTATTCCTACCTCTCAGTAAGGAATCGTTCAGGATCCTCTACACCCTGTACGTTAGCCCTATATTGGAGTATGCAGCATCAGTATGGAACCTACAGCTAGCCAAGCACGTAAGGAAACTAGAGAAAGTGCAGAGGTTTGCAATAAGATTAGTCCCGGAGCTAAGGGACATGTCCTACGAGGAGAGGTTAAGGGAAATTGACCTGGCGACACTGGAGGACAGGAGAGATAGGGGGGAAACGATAACGGCATATAAAATACTGAGAGGAATCGACAAGGTGGACAGAAACAGGATGTTCCAGAGATGTGACACAACAACGAGGGCTCACAGTTGGAAGTTAAAGACTCAGATAAATCACAGGGATGTTAAGAAGTATTCCTTCAGTCTGAGTAGTCAGGAAGTCGAATAAGAGGTATGATAAAGCTCAGGGAGCAGGAAGAGTGACCTAGTAGCGACCAGTGAAGAGGCGGGGCCAGGAGCTGTGACTCGACCCGTGCAGCCACAACTAGGTGAGTTCACACACACACACACACACACACACACACAAAGGTCTTTCGTCCAAAGAAACAAAGCAAATTCTAAAGGTGCCAGAGACTGGAAAAAGAGTACAGAAAGAGTATAAGGTAGAGAACAGAGTCCCTTTGGAGCAATTTAGGCTGGGACTCTTCTAAAGTTGTACGCATGAATGTACGTGTACACACATCTAGTAATAGTCTCCCAGTTGAGTCTTGTTCTTGTCGGTACACAAAGATGTTATATACTTGTTTATCGCACCTTTAATTGTGTAATTTTTAAAAAAAAAAGTAAAATTGTTTAACATGACTGAATATGAATTACCCTTGAGAAAGCGCTCGCCTCTCGTTCCTTCACCGTGTCTCCCCATATCCTGATTTCCATCCCCTATTATTTGTCCCTTTGTCTTCAACTTGCAATTACATATCAGGATGTACTACTGTTAACGCTTTTTTTGAAGCCTAGTTCCTAGACTTTTTATATGCTTCTACACTGCCGTCCCGAGAAAATAACGTATCTCCACCTCCTCTCATTAATCAGTAACTTCTATAAGTCTATTACCTTCTCACCATTATCTTACCCAGCCATCATAGGCTTATTCTAACATTCCTACACAAATCGGTTATCAGAAGAAAAAAAAATAGTTTCCTAAATAAAACTAGACTGTTTTGTGTGAGATTTATTTTTTTCTCTCTGGAACCTGGTTCGCTCAGGAAAAAACTGAAGAAAGACGAGTCTTATTGGGATTAGTGCTGTCTCTGGCAAGCCAAGACAATGGCGATCTACATGGAGTTAGTACGATCAAAATCCCCTCTTTGTCACAAGGAACTGTAGGCCTTGCGTGTCAGAGCTTCCAGAATCTCTGAAGAAGATACCTAAACACTTCTGAGGTCCTTAATCAAATCGTGATTCTTAATGTTACTGTGTCCAGTGATAACTTGTAATTATGGTGAGGGGAAGGAAGGAGAAAGAAAGAGAGTGAGAGAGTGGAGGGGAAGGGAAGAAATCTTGCTTAACAAACGTGCAATCGAATCTCGAAACTATTGCTCACACAGAAGATGAGAGACCATAGAAGGACTTCTCAAAAGCAGTCAGTAAAATTCCATGCATAAACCTTGCCTGGAAAACCCAAGGATATGGCATCATCTACGAAATTCAGAAAATTAATATTTCCTGAAACACAACAGAATCCACCTGGAGAACCTGTTGTGAAAGTTCCATTGTGATTCATTCTCCTTAAATCAGTTTGTGATGCATATACTGCTGATTAGATTTTAGATTTTTCTGACGAAGTGACAAATATATCACGCAAAACCCAACTACTTCAAGAAGTCCAACGTGACGCACACTGCTATGAATTCAATCTCGCTAAATCGCAGTACACTCAAAGCAACAATAATTGTCTTATCTCAGAGTTATGAACCCTTAGAACAATCTGCCACTTTGAAGCCGTCGACACTAGAGAGCGCTAGAGTTAAAAAAAAATAAATATCTCCTGGAAAAAATCTCAGGTCACTTGATGGACTTTACATGTACCACACTAGCCTCATCAGCGGTAAAATCTAATCTCCATGTACTTTGTATTTATATCTCCTGTGCTTTGTATTTATATTCGTCTCTTTGTTGATGAGTTCGTGGTTTTATAACTAACGAATACTTGTGCATTTATAAAATATGGGGTGGCAAAAGAAGTGGGATATTCAAATTACCTCGGGTAGAAACCCAAATGCTTCTGGTCGATGTAAATTTTTCCCTGCTTCTTCGAGGTAATGGATCCCCACAGTTTGGACTAGTGATGGAGCCTCTTAGTGTTTCCTAACTTCCTTTCACATTTATATCAGGCTCTTGATGAAGATTTATATCTTCCATCTTCCTAATCACATTTCTGAATTATTTAGACTTCCTCTCGTCTCTTTCTCTCAGTCACTTAGTGCTACTTTAAATCTCTCTCTAAGCAGATTACATTACTGCAACTGTCTTCACTCTAACAACCTTCTAACCAGCAGCTAATGAGTGCCTGTCAACTGTCAGCTCAGAACAAATGAGTGAGAACTCATTAGTTGAAAGTAGTTTGGAAAAAACTCTTGTTGCAACCAAAAGATATTAGCCAATGGTTATAGAGGAGCCGCTAGATAGTACCCTATACTCACAGAGGAGACACGAGATTATAACTAATGCCCACAGAGGAGCCGCAAAACCATACCCAGTGCTCACAGAAGAGCCATGAGATCACACCCACTGCTCAAAGAGGAGCCCCAAGATCATACCCAATGTTCACAGAGGAGCCACAAGACCATACCCAGTGCTCACAGAGGAGCCACAAAACCATACCCAGTGCTCACAGAGAAGCCATGAGATCACACCCAATGCTCACAGAGGAGCCACAAGATCATACCCAAAGCTCACAGAGGAACCACAAGATCTTGACGAATGTTCTTAAAGGAGCCACAGAATCTTAACCAGTCTAGCCGAGGAACCACATGAACTTCACAAATGTTTTCAGAAGCGTTAAAAAGATCTATACTTAATCTTGAGAGCGTTTAACTGAACATTCCTCAACACAAAATTGGAATATCACTTAACTCGGAGTAGTTTCAAGATGACGGGAGGTTGTTAGTGTTGGCACAGCGTGTATTGATCCGCCAGGGTGTGTAAATATGTTTGGGATTACCAGCGGTTGGCTGAGTAGACAGTGCGTGGATGATGAAGTTAGTACCAGGCTGATGGTACTTGTGCACTCCTGCTTTCCCTCTTGTTGCTGGGCTATAAATGTGTCAATAACTGAGAGCGATGGTGGGAAGAAGGATGGAGGAAAGTGATCGATGTTTCGCCTTTTGAGTTTGTGTATCGTTGTTCAGCCTTGATGCGTTTGTAATAAGATTGATGATTGTCAGTGTCGAAGAATGAGACACTTGTGCAACATTTGGGTATCTTTATTCTGGAAAGATTTCGCCAGTCAGTTGCTTCTTCAGTCCAATGAAGAGATAGGTGGAAGATGAGGAGTTTGAGGTAATCAGTCACTTCTGTCAAGAGTGATATCTCGAACATATCGACTCCAATCTAATAGACTGATTACCTCAAACTACTCCTCATCTTCCACGTTTTTCTGCACCAGACTGAAGAAGCCACTGGCTGGCGAAACATTTCCAGAATAAATATATCCAAATGTTACACAAGTGTCTCATTTATCCCTCCCTCCCTAAGGGATACTTGTAGGTATTATTAATACAGTAAAGTATTTTATGCAACATTCTGCGTTATATAGACGCGTACTTGTACGTGTACTTCCCGTTTACTATGGACTTTTCCATACCTCTTGCGTGAGCTTTATTCAGGATGAGGTGGACTCCTGAGCATCATTGTATAGCGCATCTAATAATTAATACACTAAGCTAATAGCTAAGAGAAAATTATAAAAAAATGAAAGTCCGCGAATAATTCCATGAAACAAAATTTCCACTTCCTCCTCCCTTCTCCTCCTTCCCTCCCTTTGCGTTCGTGTGTGCTTTCTTCCCAGCTTTCTCTGACACTCGGGCAGCTTTCTTATCCAGTCTGGAAATCTCGCCTATATTGAAACTTCTCGAGACAAAAATAAATGCAAAAACGAGAAGCTTGAGAAAATATACTTGAGAATATTAGAATGTTTGTTACGTGGCCTTAAAAAATAAGAACCAAGAGACTGAAAAGTTTTGAGTGTAGAATAAATTTTCAAGGCGGAGGAGGGGCTCTGAGGGCGGCCAAGGAGATTTGAGGGCGGCCAAGGAGATTTGAGGGTGGCAGAGGGGTTCTGAGGGCGACCAAGGGGTTCTGAGGGCAGCCAAGGACCTTTGAATGCGGCAGAGGAGCTCTGCAAGTCAAATTCAGAGATGACATAATCACTAATGATCAAGGCATTAAGCTCATAATGGAAGGTTAACATTTGTGTCATTAGTCCGGCAAACACTGATTTGTAATGCAGAAGCCAGAGACCAATTCTTATGGCCAACTAGACGTGATCCTCCAACTCTCATGTCTTCGAGGGTGATAGACATTAAATCGTCTTTACATTTCTACTGCTTCTGCTGCCTCTGTTTTCGACTGAAGAAGCCTACCGTGTAGGCGAAACGTTTCGGAATTAAGATACGTAACTGTTGCACATGTGTCTTATTAACTTGTCGATGTTGTATATCATTATCACATTCATCCTCATACTCGGTCTCTGAAGAAGTGACAAAGGAAGACGCGGTCCTGCCAGTCACTTCGAGGTTCCGTCAATATATATAATTTTAATATCTTCTTACTAACATTTAGGCGAAAAAAAAATATTTCTTCAGATGGTTATAAGGCACTTAAGAGCTTTTTTTTTAAGTAACGTGATGTTAAATGAATACATATTCCATAGAGATGAAATACTCTTGTTATCTATGAGGATAGTTGATGCTGGTTCAAAAATTTAATATTTTTAAACTTTTTTTTTTTTTGCTAAAATAACTTTTTTTGCATTTACTTTTAGACATCAAGATTTAGGGTGAGATTTGAGTGTTAATTTATCCAATGACTGACACTGGGACTATCAACCTCCTGCTCCATATTAACCAACTTGGTGGCTTTAGAACAGCCAAGAATAATTCTGAAAGTTTTCATTTTGTATCAGCTCAAAGGACCTGAGTTCTCTTTAGCTGATATCAATTAATTAGATTTCGGATTTTGCCGCTGATGTAGCTGGTTACTGCGCACCCAATATCCATCCTGTGGACGGTAGTGTAAGAGTATATGAATACACAAAAAGTGTTACGATGCAGTATAATCTTTCAAGGATCTAATATAGGCTTCGCAAACTATTTTGACTACTGCGTTAATACTACTGATCTCAAGAAAATAAAATTTTCTTGGATATTCGAAACATCACAAGATGATAGCTAACAGACATCAAATAATTCAAAAGATTTCATAGTAGTGCAAATATGTTAATTGACTCATTGATTTATAAGGCGACCAACGGTTTCAAGCCAACCGGCTCTTCAAGGTAGTACCTTGACTCAAAAGAACTTGAGCTACCCTGCCTTTCTTTGGATCAAACCAAATTATCACTAATTCTCCATATGTTGTATGAGCCCTCAGAGTTTAATGCTTCCTAATGAATATCATAACATTAAGATGAGGAATTAGTCACATAGGCAACATTTAGTTATATATATTTGAAGAAGCTTCGCCAACCAGAGGTTTTGTTAAATCAAAGAGATTATTGAAGGTGTTGAAAGTGAAGACAGTAGAAGACGAAGTAATCAGTCCCTCAGTCTGGAAACCAGTATTCTGTATGTTAGTTTTGATGAATCTGATGTGCAGGCAGGAAGATGGCTTCCAGTTTGAGGGACTAATTACCTCGACTTCCTCTGTCTTCTGTGTATAATTCAACACCTTCGATAACCGCTATATTGAAATGATAGTCTTTGCTTGGTCTTCCAATACAGTTAGTCATGTGTTACATGTGGCTAATTCCACATCCCCTCGGTAGTAATGAAAAATATTAAGAGTAAAGAAATGATAAGGTGATTGTGACTATGTTGTCAGAGTTTTGTTGTGAGATGTCAGGAAGGTGAAGCAAGTAAAATGACGAGACTAAACTTGGCCACTTGTCTGAACTCCGACGTAACGTAAACAAACCGGAGAGTGAGAGTGACGTACTCAGGCGCCTGTTTGACACTGTGTGACCCAGTGGGCAACCCGCGCCCCCAGCACCCCCTGGCACCCACTTCTGTCAGTAGTCCATGACAAGTGGCTACCCACCTTCCCTCCCTTCCTCCCTCCCTCCCTATCCCCCTTCCATCCATCCCAGTCCGCCTCCTACACCCCTCCCTCCTTTCAATCCCAGTTCCCCCTACACTCCTCCCTCTCATCCCAGGATCCCCTACACCCCTCCATCCCTGTCCTCCCTACTTCCCTTAGGGGCACTCCACCTCTAGTCTTTCACCTTTCCTGGAATCTACCTGGAGGTCGTTCCGAGTGTCAACGCTCCCGCGGCCATAGTCTAATATGGGAAGGAAAGGCCTATTGCGAGGAGAATGCAACAATGAATTTACACTGTTTATATGCATATATTCTTAGATATGTATTTTTAAACTCTTCATTGCATTAAAGTTTCTCTGTGGGAGGAAATAAAGAGCTCGTGTTCCAGTCATTTCCTCTCCTCTCTGCAACAACCTCTCCACTTCATCCTTCAATCTCCTCACTCTCTGCAAAATTTCTTTTTGTATCCCTTTGCAATTCCTGTTTCTCTTCCCCTTCTTCCATCACACGACTCTCTTGTTCTAATTTGTTTTGCGTCTTTTTTGGGGGGTGGGGGGAATACAGTAAACAGAGAAGACTCCTGCAGTTCTCTGAGGTGACGGTGTCATGCCTGCAGGCTTCTGGGGTGACGGTGTCATGCCTGCAGGCTTCTGGGGTGACGGTGTGATGCCTGCAGGCTTCTGGGGTGACGGTGTCATGCCTGCAGGCTTCTGGGGTGACGGTGTCATGCCTGCAGGCCTCTGGGGTGACGGTGCCATGCCTCCAGGTCTCTGGGGTGATGGTGCCCATTCTGTGTGATGGAACATGACAGGGTAAAATAGGTAGTTTTGTTCCCACTGTGTCTGCGTTGATGAATATAGTTTTGTTTAGTAAAAATTACTCACCTTCGTGAGATCTATTTGTGCCGACAACTGTCGAAGACCTTTAAGACCCTTAACGCAAGTAAATGACCTTTACAACGCAGATAAATGACGTCTTTCTTGCAACCTAAGGCTTCACGGATGGTGATGCCTTGATGTTTGTGATCTTAAATCAAGGTGAGCGCGACACTTTCTCTTCCATCGAAGTTGATTGTATCGTATTTTCTTCGTTCTGAGAGCTGATTATACCGAGTTCTCGTTTACCCAGTGCACTCTGACTCCCAAAGTGCACTGTTATCCTAGGCATGACAAGCTACGTCAGTCAACAACAGCATCGATGTCAGTTCGCAGTCTTACCGGAGAAGTGTCATTAGGTTACAGCAAGGACGAGGAAGTGTATCCCCGACCTTTCTGCTGAGATTTCGTAGCATCCAAACTTGACGCTGTATCCCCGGAGAAACATGAGCAACACCCACGTCAAGAGAATCCCTTTTATCCTGAAGAAGGACGCATCACCACTATCCACTCTTCAAGAGTCCTCTTCCATCCCGCTACTTCACATTTCACTCTGGCACAGGGTTTACGACCCATTAGGCCTACTCACTCTACCCCCCCTTGCACACCTGAGGAGAATCTCATCCCACAGAGACCTAAAACAAAATCTACAAGACATATAAGTTTGAGATACAGTTGCCACCTTGAAGAAAGTTGCTTGTAATATTAAATAACTTACCAGCTGCTTGCTTTACGGAGCTCATGAAGCCTAGAAAAATTGTTACTACAAGTAAAGCAAACTTTATGCAATAATTTGGTTATAATTACAACAATCATCTCTTATTTTCAGTAATTATAAAAATGAATAATAAATGGAGGAACAGGTGCGAGTGACTGCTAAACAACAAATTGGATAAGGAAAAAAAAGAATGAAAGTATTGGAATAAGCTTTTATTGAGACGATGTTTCGTTGTGTAGAGCTAAACAATGAACAGCAGACGTGAGAGAAGGAAGCGAGTGATCCAGGTGACATAGAAACACCTGAAACAAGTATACAACTTGATCCAAGTGCCATAGAGACATCTGACACAAACATGAGTCTTGATGCAAGTAACGTATAGAGATCTGACACAAACATGTGTCTTGATGCAAGTGACGTATAGAGATCTGACACAAACATGAGTCTTGATGCAAGTGACGTATAGAGATCTGACACAAACATGTGTCTTGATGCAAATGATGTATAGACATCTGACACAGACATACACAAATAACCCGCACATACAAGAGAGGAGCTTACGACGACCTCACGGTATTGTGCCTTTTTTTTTTTTTTTTGTTATTTACTGACACAGACATGTCTTGATGCAAGTGAAGTATAGACATCTGAATCAAACATGTACCATCACATAGAGCAAATAACAAAGAATTATTATTTTGAAGAAGTTTGGAACAGTGTTTGGGTTCGTCCTAAACCTGATAATGGTCCGGGGAGGACCCGAAACATTGTCTCACGTTTCCTCTGCATATTGTGTTTTTAGTTATTAGTTGTTCAAGCCGCGGGATTGTACCTTTTCAGTAAGGAATTTTATGAAACAAATAATAAATTTATAAACCAAGGATTCAAATATGTTCAAAAACCAGTTACAAAGATGTACGCAAAAAAAAAAAAAAAGAGAGAAAGATATTCCATATAACAGTCAAAGAAACTACGAAATAGATGACAAAAACACACGGAGGAAATTAGGAACGAAACCCCGAAAATTCTGCCCATTATTTCTTAATACATCCAGAGCCGTGCTGTCAATGTGAATTCGTTATCTCGTACACTTAATTCTACAGTATCTCCTTGAAATAAATATTACCTATTACCAAGCGTATTTCTATGTATAATTAAAGGCCTCTGGTTATCAGTCAGTCCTGGTGCTGCAAGATTACCTACTCTGCCCTCTGCAACACTCTCTCACACTCTGGTATTTACGTCACCCGTAACAGTTACTCTCTTCATAAATATTCGATTGACACGTCCCAAAATATCTCAAAATATCAAGTGTGGCTTTAGTTAGTTATGTCTTCTAGGCTTCTCAATATGTTTTAGAATTTGTTATTAATATCTTAAGAACATAAGAACATAAGAACGAAGGAACACTGCAGCAGGCCTACTGGCCCATGCGAGGCAGGTCCAAGTCTCCTACCGGCTTAAGCCAATGCACCCAACCTAGTCAGGTCAGGTCCCCTTGACTTAAGGGAGGAACACGGCAACCGTCCTGGTAGCACAAGCTAATCAGGTCCAACTCACACCCACCCACACCCACTCATGTATTTATCCAACTTATTTTTAAAACTGCACAACGTTCTGGCCTCTATGATTGTACTTGGGAGTTTGTTCCACTCATCCACAACTCTATTACCAAACCAGTACTTTCCTATATCCTTCCTGAATCTGAATTTTTCTAACTTAAAACCATTGCTGCGAGTCCTGTCTAGGCTAGATATTTTCAGCACACTATTTACATCCCCTTTATTTATTCCTATCTTCCATTTATACACCTCAATCATATCCCCCCCCCTAATTCTACGTCTTTCTAGAGAGTGTAGATTCAGGGCCCTTAGTCTATCCTCATAGGGAAGGTTTCTGATACATGGGATCAACTTTGTCATCCTCCTTTGTACATTTTCCAGAGCATTTATATCCATTCTGTAATACAGTGACCAAAACTGTGCAGCATAATCTAAATGAGGCCTAACCAAGGATGTATAGAGTTGAAGAACAACCTGAGGACTCCTATTATTTATGCTTCTTGATATGAAGCCAAGGATTCTATTAGCTTTATTGCGAACACTTATGCACTGTTGTCTTGGTTTCAGATTACTGCTAACGAGAACTCCTAAATCTTTTTCGCAATCCGTAATATTAAGATCTACATTATTTAGTTTATATGTGGCATGGTTATTGTCCTGTCCAACATTTAGAACTTTGCATTTGTCTATATTAAACTGCATCTGCCACCTCTCCGACCACTGCATCAGTCTACTCAAATCTTCCTGGAGTGCTCTAATGTCCTCTTCAGAATGAATTCGACGGCCTATTTTGGTGTCATCGGCAAACTTGCTGATGTCGCTCTTTATGCCCTCATCTATGTCGTTTATGTATATTGTGAACAGCAGGGGGCCCAACACTGACCCCTGTGGAACACCGCTCGTGACACTTCCCCACTCTGATTTCTCCCCATTTATGCAAACTCTCTGCTGCCTATTTGTCAACCATGCCTCTATCCAGGAAAAAATTTCTCCTCCTATTCCATGTGCCTTAATTTTCCTCAATAGTCTCTGATGTGGGACCCTGTCAAAAGCCTTACTGAAGTCCATATACACAATATCATATTCATTACCATGATCTACCTCCTCAAATACCTTAGTGAAAAAAGTTAATAAATTCGTAAGGCAGGAACGCCCCTTTGTAAAACCATGCTGAGATTCGTTGATTAATTTATGCTTCTCAAGGTGGCTACGAACTGCCTCGGCAATTATTGATTCCATAAATTTTCCCACTATGGAGGTTAGGCTTATTGGTCTATAGTTCGAAGCTAAGGACCTGTCACCTGCTTTGAAAATAGGTATCACATTTGCCATTTTCCACTTATCTGGCACAATGCCAGCTTGTAGTGATATGTTGAAAAGATTAGCCAAAGGTTTGCTAAGCTCCTCTTTACATTCCTTTAGAACCCTTGCATACAGTTCATCAGGGCCTGGGGATTTGTTAGATTTTAATTTATCTATTTGCCTAAGAACCATGTCACTTGTGACCCTAATCGTGCACAGTTTATTATCGTCCTTTTCCACATAATTTATCATTTCTGGAATATCGCTGGTATCCTGGAGTTTACCTGGAGTTTACCTGGAGAGAGTTCCGGGGGTCAATGCCCCCGCGGCCCGGTCTGTGACCAGGCCTCCTGGTGGATCAGAGCCTGATCAACCAGGCTGTTGCTGCTGGCTGCACGCAAACCAACGTACGAGCCCCAGCCCGGCTGGTCAGGAACTTACTTTAGGTGCTTGTCCAGTGCCAGCTTGAAGACTGCCAGGGGTCTGTTGGTAATCCCCCTTATGTATGCTGGGAGGCAGTTGAACAGTCTCGGGCCCCTGACACTTATTGCATGGTCTCTTAACGTGCTAGTGACACCCTTGCTTTTCATTGGGGGGATGTTGCATCGTCTGCCAAGTCTTCTGCTTTCGTAGTGAGTGATTTTCGTGTGCAAGTTCGGTACTAGTCCCTCTAGGATTTTCCAGGGAATACAGGTTTAGGAACCTCAAGCGCTCCCAGTAATTGAGGTGTTTTATCTCCGTTATGCGCGCCGTGAAGGTTCTCTGTACATTTTCTAGGTCAGCAATTTCACCTGCCTTGAAAGGTGCTGTTAGTGTGCAGCAATATTCCAGCCTAGATAGAACAAGTGATCTGAAGAGTGTCATCATGGGCTTGGCCTCCCTAGTTCTGAAGGTTCTCATTATCCATCCTGTCATTTTTCTAGCAGATGCGATTGATACAATGTTATGGTCCTTGAAGGTGAGATCCTCCGACATGATCACTCCCAGGTCTTTGACGTTGGTGTTTCGCTCTATTTTGTGGCCAGAATTTGTTTTGTACTCTGATGAAGATTTAATTTCCTCGTGTTTACCATATCTGAGTAATTGAAATTTCTCATCGTTGAACTTCATATTGTTTTCTGCAGCCCACTGAAAGATTTGGTTGATGTCCGCCTGGAGCCTTGCAGTGTCTGCAAAGGAAGACACTGTCATGCAGATTCGGGTGTCATCTGCAAAGGAAGACACGGTGCTGTGGCTGACATCCTTGTCTATGTCGGATATGAGGATGAGGAACAAGATGGGAGCGAGTACTGTGCCTTGTGGAACAGAGCTTTTCACCGTAGCTGCCTCGGACTTTACTCTGTTGACGACTACTCTCTGTGTTCTGTTAGTCAGGAAATTATAGATCCATCGACCGACTTTTCCTGTTATTCCTTTAGCACGCATTTTGTGCGCTATTACGCCATGGTCACACTTGTCGAAGGCTTTTGCAAAGTCTGTATATATTACATCTGCATTCTTTTTGTCTTCTAGTGCATTTAGGACCTTGTCGTAGTGATCCAATAGTTGAGACAGACAGGAGCGACCAGTTCTAAACCCATGTTGCCCTGGGTTGTGTAACTGATGGGTTTCTAGATGGGTGGTGATCTTGCTTCTTAGGACCCTTTCAAAGATTTTTATGATATGGGATGTTAGTGCTATCGGTCTGTAGTTCTTTGCTGTTGCTTTACTGCCCCCTTTGTGAAGTGGGGCTATGTCTGTTGTTTTTAGCAACTGTGGGACGATCCCCGTGTCCATGCTCCCTCTCCATAGGATGGAAAAGGCTCGTGATAGGGGCTTCTTGCAGTTCTTGGTGTAAAAACTGAGAGGAAGTATGTGTTAAAACTTCTACACATTTCCTTACCACTGTCAGTGAGTTGACCCGAGGAACTTTTGAGTGGGCCTATCTTGTCCCTGATCTTACTTCTGTATACCTGAAAGAATCCTTTTGGGTTAGTCTTCGAATCTCTTGCAACTTTAACCTCATAATCTCTTTTTGCTTTTCTAATTCCTTTTTTTATTTCTCTCTTTAACTGAATATATCGATTTCTTAATTGCCCCTCTCCTCTTTTGAATTGCCTATATATGCCTCTCTTTTGACCAATTAGATATTTTAATCTATTGTTCATCCATTTAGGATCATTTTTGTTTGATCTGATTTCCCTATTTGGAACATAATTTGACTGAGCAGCTAGAACTATGCCCTGGAAAGCGTCATATCGGCAACCATCACCACCTACCTGACCCTTATTCAGGTCATTCCAGTTCAGCCCACCTAAGTAATTTTTCAGTCCTATGAAATCAGCCAAGCGGAAGTCAGGGACTGAGACTTGATTGCCATTATTAGGGGAATTCCATGATATATTAAAACTGAGTGATTTGTGATCACTTTCCCCAAGCTCATCATTAACCTCAAGATTATTAATTAGTGCTTCCCTACTGGCCAGAACCAAATCAAGGAGGTTATTTCCCCTAGTTGGCTCTGTCACAAACTGTTTTAAAAAACAATCCTGGATCGTATTAAGAAAGTCACCTGACTCTAAATTTCCTGTCAAATTGCTCCAGTCAATCTGTCTATAGTTGAAATCTCCCATTAGCACAACATTTTCGTATGTAGATGCCTTACGAATTTCGTCCCATAGAAGTTTACTGCACTCCCTATCAAGATTTGGGGCCCTGTAAATCACACCCAAAATTAGTTTTTCTCGGCCCTCGAGAAGCTGTAACCAAACAGATTCAGTGGCTGACGCTTCTAATTTAATATCTTGTCTAACACAACAATTTAAATTGTCTTTGACATACATCGCTACTCCACCACCTTTCCTGTTGACCCTGTCAGTGTGGAATAATTTATAGCCTTGTATGTGACATTCAGAGGGCATCTCTCTATCTTTCAGATTGAGCCAGGTCTCTGTTATAGCAATAATATCTATGTTTCCTGCACTTGCAATTAATCTTACACTCCTGCTATTAGTATAGTAAACCTTAAGGGAGCTAGTCCCTTGCTGCCCTCTGCTGTCCCCCTTTGTTTGCTGACCTGATCTATTGTTTTTATTTATAACTTCATGCTGAATGCCTTTTATACATTTACTGTTTCCAACCCTAGTGTTGCAACCTGCTTGTTTCCCACACACACCCATACCTCTATCTTCCATCAGTTTAAAATCATAGGCATTTCACCAATGGCTTTCTCAATCGAGTCTGCAAGTGCTACCACCCCAGCCCCAGAGAGATGTACACCATCCCTTGCATACATATCATGTTTGCCATAAAAGTTGTTCCAGTTGTCAATGAATGGGATTGCAAGTTCCTTGCAGTATCTGTCTAGCCAGCAATTTACACCAATTGCCCTAGACAACCATTCATTTCCTACTCCCCTTCTAGGCAAGATGCTACATATGATTGGGATCCCTCCCTTAGACTTAATGAAATCTATAGCTGACCTGTACTTATCTAGCAGATCTTCTCTCCTACCCTTCCCAGTATCATTTCCACCAGCACTGAGACAGATAATGGGCTTGTTCCCATTACCTGACATGATATTATCCAGCCTGTTGACTATGTCCCCAACACCAGCTCCAGGGAAGCACACTCTATCTCTCATCTTCTTATTCCTATTACAAAAAGCACGGTCAATATATCTTACCTGAGAGTCACCAACCACAAGAATGCGCTTACCTCCATTAGCAGGGGCAGTAGTACCCTTACCTTCACTGGCCACTGAAGTACATTCATCCTGAAGAACAGAGAAGCGATTTCCTACCTTCAGATCTTCACTCTTAACTTTCCTTACTCTGATGCGCCTCCCATTACTGTGAACCACTCGTCACTTGTAGCAGGTGCTGGGCTGCACCTCACTGCTGGTAGCCGTTGCTACCTCCCCACCTACAGCCTCCTCACAGCGAGAGACAGACTGCACCTCACTGCTAGAAGCCTCATTCCCCACAACTCCAGCCACCTCACACTCTCTCCCAGACCCATTGAGGTGGACCTTCAGCCTCCTAATCTCCTTCTGGAGAAGCAAGACCTCCTCCTTCAACTCTCCAACCTCAATTTTTAAAACACTGCAGAAGCAAGCCATGCTTTGTAACCGTCCACGCTAATCCCCAAAGCAGCTCAGGGTCTGTGACCTCACGCGACGACTGACCACACACACACACACACACACACACACCCACACACACCCACACACACACACACACACACACACACACACACACACACACACACACACACACACACACACACACACACACACACACACACACACACACGCACAAACTGTGGCCACTTCATAAGGGACACCCTTCTAGTACTAGGTATGTCCCTCCTTTGCCCCCAGAACAGCCTGAAGTCTTCGTGGCATGAATTGAACAAAGTTTTGGAAACATTCCTTAGAGATTCTGATGCACGTTAACATGATAGCATCACATAGTTGCTGCAGATTTGTTGGCTGCGTATTCGTGCTGCGAATCTCCCGTTCCACCACATCACATCCCAAAGGTTTAAACTAAATTCTTACCCTACAATCTGCATGTTGCAGCAGGAATCGCGATTCCTCATACCAGGCGACGTTTTACCAATCCTCAACTGTGTCAACTGCAGTCTCAGTTTCCTGTTCTTAGTAAACAGGAGTGGAACACTGTGTGGTCTTCCGCTGCTGTAGCTCATCCACTTCAAGTTTCGACGTATTGTGCATCCAGGGATGTTTTTCTGCATACCACCATTGTAATGTGTGGTTATTTGAATTGCTGTAGGTTTCCTCTCAGTCTGAACCAGTTTGTCCATTCTTATTTGATCTCTCTCGTTAACAATGCGTTTTTGCCTCACAGAACTGCCGTTCCCTGGATGTTTTGTGTTTTTCACACCACTCTCTGTAAACTCTACAATAAGATCACAGTAAACAGGTGATATCAAAATGTGCAAGATAACCACAGTGAAAAGTAGTGAAATTCCAAGCGCTTTGTGATATCTCGTATTTTCAAGGAATAGTAAAAATAATAGGACAAAAGACTTATAAGGGTGAGACATGACCTCACACATGACCCAAGACGCTGAGCGTGGGAGTGTAGCGAAGATCTGGTCAGGTCACATGTCGAGTAAAATTATGTGAGTGACATGTCAGGCATAGTTTAAATTCCTCACAAATTATATTCATTATAAATGAATCTACATAACAATGAACTTATATTCATATTCAAATCAGTATATGCCCTTTACAAACTCATTCACGACCTCTGTCCACACTCAGGTATAAACTCTAATCATACTAATTCCCCGCAACTCTAAACTCATTCAAGAGCTTCTCTTATTATCCATAACACAAATACTAACATTCCTCAGGAATCTTCCTTGAACGTTGTTTAATGTCTGTTGTCAGGTCGTCTTATCAGCACAACCTTATAATATCCTCTTGTCAGCACAACCTTGTAAGATCCTCTTGTCAACACATCTTTGTAAGATCCTCTTGTCAACACAACCTTGTAAGATCCTCTTGTCAACACATCTTTGTAAGATCCTCTTGTCAACACATCTTTGTAAGATCCTCTTGTCAAAACATCTTTGTAAGATCCTCTTGTCAACACAACCTTGTAAGATCCTCTTGTCAACACATCTTTGTAAGATCCTCTTGTCAACACAACCTTGTAAGATCCTCTTGTCAACACAACCTTGTAAGATCCTCTTGTCAACACATCTTTGTAAGATCCTCTTATCAACACAACCTTGTAAGATCCTCTTGTCAACACAACCTTGTAAGATCCTCTTGTCAACACATCTTTGTAAGATCCTCTTGTCAACACATCTTTGTAAGATCCTCTTGTCAACACAACCTTGTAAGATCCTCTTGTCAACACAACTTTGTAAGATCTTCTTGTCAACACAACCTTGTAAGATCCTTTTGTCAACACATCTTTGTAAGATCTTCTTGTCAACACAACTTTGTAAGATCTTCTTGTCAACACAACCTTGTAAGATCCTCTTGTCAACACAACCTTGTAAGATCCTCTTGTCAACACAACCTTGTAAGATCTTCTTGTCAACACAACTTTGTAAGATCCTCTTGTCAACACATCTTTGTAAGATCCTCTTGTCAACACATCTTTGTAAGATCCTCTTGTCAACACAACCTTATAAGATCTTCTTGTCAACACAACTTTGTAAGATCCTCTTGTCAACACAACTTTGTAAGATCCTCTTGTCAACACAACTTTGTAAGATCCTCTTGTCAACACAACTTTGTAAGATCCTCTTGTCAACACAACTTTGTAAGATCCTCTTGTCAACACAACTTTGTAAGATCCTCTTGTCAACACAACTTTGTAAGATCTTGTCAACACAACTTTGTAAGATCCTCTTGTCAACACATCTTTGTAAGATCCTCTTTTCAACACAACCTTGTAAGATCCTCTTGTCAACACAACTTTGTAAGATCCTCTTGTCAACACAACCTTGTAAGATCCTCTTGTCAACACAACTTTGTAAGATCTTCTTGTCAACACAACTTTGTAAGATCTTCTTGTCAACACAACCTTGTAAGATCCTCTTCTCAACACAACTTTGTAAGATCTTCTTGTCAATACAACCTTGTAAGATCCTCTTGTCAACACATCTTTGTAAGATCCTCTTGTCAACACAACCTTGTAAGATCTTCTTGTCAACACAACTTTGTAAGATCCTCTTGTCAACACAACCTTGTAAGATCCTCTTGTCAACACAACCTTGTAAGATCTTCTTGTCAACACAACCTTGTAAGATCCTCTTGTCAACACAACTTTGTAAGATCTTCTTGTCAACACAACCTTGTAAGATCCTCTTGTCAACACAACTTTGTAAGATCCTCTTGTCAACACAACCTTGTAAGATCCTCTTGTCAACACAACCTTGTAAGATCCTCTTGTCAACACAACCTTGTAAGATCCTCTTGTCAACACAACTTTGTAAGATCCTCTTGTCAACACAACTTTGTAAGATCTTCTTGTCAACACAACCTTGTAAGATCCTCTTGTCAGTACTATGCTGTGCAAGGGCCTCATAATATGGTCACTGTTTCATATATATTTTCTTACGCCGTGAAACGTAAGTGAATTTTGACAAGACACAACAGCTGTGATCACTGTCAACAATTTTCTCATTTTAACGTCTAGCGTTAACCATCTTATTTACGGAATTTGGTTAAGTGTTACGAGAGAAGACATGATAAAGTGTCTGCCAACGATCATTATTCTGCCACGATACCGTCGTGCCAAATAAGCCAAACAGGTGAGTTTGGCCCTAAAAAGCAAGGTCATTTTCTGGCGAATAGCCAAAGTGAAAATTTGTTTTTGCCATAACTCTACAAAAATCAATCCGAACATGACGAAAATTTTTTTGTTAATGTCCAATAAATGTAAAATGATCTATGCTATATATAGCAGAATTTGGTTTAAAACAACTACGTTAAATTGATGTTAAGTGAGGTTTCTAAGTTGAGTTTGATGCAAAAATATATTTATATCTTCGTCAAGGTAAAAAAATGTGATTCTATTAAAGGATTTTTTGCAAAAGTTTATTTATTAATGGACATCGACACCATGCCCAGCCCTTCTAGGGTAGGGTAGGTGCCTGAGCCCGAGCTTGCAGCTCACAAGACTGTCATTCCCATTAGTCCCCTTGTGGCGGGGATGGCAGGCCAGAGAGGCCTAGCTTATGGCTAGGCCTGGGGACAGTTGGTCCCAAAGATGAGGAGGTACTTGTGCCTCCTCCCATGACAGACTTAGGTCTCAGACACTCCCTAGAGAGGGGGCCAAGGCCGGGCCACCACTTGGACAAGGCCCGGGCCGGGAGAATACCGGCGAATCTTTAATAATAATAATATTGATGGAGTTGGGCCTATTCGGCAAGTTCGACTAATTAGGCGCAACATATATATATATATATATATATATATATATATATATATATATATATATATATATATATATATATATATATATATATATATATATATATATATATATATATATATATATATATATATATATATATATATATATATATATATATATATATATATATATATATATATATATATATATATATATATATATATATATATATATATATATATATATATGCAAAACAACCACTGTGAAAGAATAGAAAAATTGTATTCAAAATTTGAATACAATTAGAGAAGTTGTAATCAAAAATCTTGATACAGTAAAAAAAACTTTTGATAAAGAATTCCCCCCAAAATGCTGATGGATGTGTCTATAAGATTCCTTGTAAAATTTGCGATAAAGTTTATTACGGTCAAACTGGTAAAAATCTCGAACTAAGATTAAAACAACATAAATATAACATTAGAACTGGACAAGATTCCAATGCTCTATTTATTCATGTGAGAGATTTTAACCATCCAATTGATTTTCAAAAAGTTGAGAAAGTAGTATCAAGCAAGTCCATGGTCGACAGGAATATAATTGAATCTTGTTTCACAAAAAGCAGTTTTGACAATAATATGAATATTTCCTTTGGTTTATATAAATTAGATCCATTTATAATTAATAGAATTTGGGAAGAATTTAATAATACATTGGACAAATAATAACTTTTAAAATTCTTATTTCTTGGGTAGAATTGTTTGTTGGTGGGTTGTGTGAAGGACCTGTCTAGTTGGGCCGGCGGGCCTACTACAGTGTTCCTTTTCTTATGAGTCGCGAGTCAGGTGTTTCTTTGTTGTGGGATCTGATAGTGAGGTGTGGGCTAGACCTTTATATACCTTCCTTTGATGCTTTACTCTCATTGTTCCTTGATAATGTGAGTAGTCACGAAAGCGCTTGGAATTTCTCTATTCTTTCACAGTGGTTGTGTTGCATATTCTGAAATCACCTGTTTACTGTGATCTTATTGCATATATATACATTTATTATTTTTTTTATTATTATCACACTGGCCGATTCCCACCAAGGCAGGGTGGCCCGAAAAAGAAAAACTTTCACCATCATTCACTCCATCACTGTCTTGCCAGAAGGGTGCTTTACAATACAGTTTTTAAACTGCAACATTAACACCCCTCCTTCAGAGTGCAGGCACTGTACTTCCCATCTCCAGGACTCAAGTCCGGCCTGCCGGTTTCCCTGAACCCCTTCATAAATGTTACTTTGCTCACACTCCAGCAGCACGTCAAGTATTAAAAACCATTTGTCTCCATTCACTCCTATCAAACACGCTCACGCATGCCTGCTGGAAGTCCAAGCCCCTCGCACACAAAACCTCCTTTACCCCCTCCCTCCAACCTTTCCTAGGCCGACCCCTACCCCGCCTTCCTTCCACTACAGACTGATACACTCTTGAAGTCACTCTGTTTTGCTCCATTCTCTCTACATGTCCGAACCACCTCAACAACCCTTCCTCAGCCCTCTGGACAACAGTTTTGGTAATCCCGCACCTCCTCCTAACTTCCAAACTACGAATTCTCTGCATTATATTCACACCACACATTGCCCTCAGACATGACATCTCCACTGCCTCCAGCCTTCTCCTTGCTGCAACATTCATCACCCATGCTTCACACCCATATAAGAGCGTTGGTAAAACTATACTCTCATACATTCCCCTTTTCGCCTCCAAGGACAAAGTTCTTTGTCTCCACAGACTCCTAAGTGCACCACTCACCCTTTTCCCCTCATCAATTCTATGATTCACCTCATCTTTCATAGACCCATCCGCTGACACGTCCACTCCCAAATATCTGAATACATTCACCCCCTCCAATCTGATATCCAGTCTTTCATCACTTAATCTTTTTGTTATCTTCATAACCTTACTCTTTCCTGTATTCACTTTTAATTTTCTTCTTTTGCACACCCTACCAAATTCATCCACCAATCTCTGCAACTTCTCTTCAGAATCTCCCAAGAGCACAGTGTCATCAGCAAAGAGCAACTGTGACAACTCCCACTTTATGTGTAATTCTTTATCTTTTAACTCCACGCCTCTTGCCAAGACCCTCGCATTTACCTCTCTTACAACCCCATCTATAAATATATTAAACAACCACGGTGACATCACACATCCTTGTCTAAGGCCTACTTTTACTGGGAAATAATTTCCCTCTTTCCCACATACTCTAACTTGAGCCTCACTATCCTCGTAAAAACTCTTCATTACTTTCAGTAACCTACCTTCTACACCATACACCTGCAACATCTGCCACATTGCCCCCCTATCCACCCTGTCGTACGCCTTTTCCAAATCCATAAATGCCACAAAGACCTCTTTAGCCTTATCTAAATACTGTTCACTTATATGTTTCACTGTAAACACCTGGTCCACACACCCCCTACCTTTCCTAAAGCCTCCTTGTTCATCTGCTATCCTATTCTCCGTCTTACTCTTAATTCTTTCAATAATAACTCTACCATACACTTTACCAGGTATACTCAACAGACTTATCCCCCTATAATTTTTGCACTCTCTTTTGTCCCCTTTGCCTTTATACAAAGGAACTATGCATGCTCTCTGCCAATCCCTAGGTACCTTACCCTCTTCCATACATTTATTAAATAATTGCACCAACCACTCCAAAACTATATCCCCACCTGCTTTTAACATTTCTATCTTTATCCCATCAATTCCGGCTGCCTTACCCCCTTTCATTTTACCTACTGCCTCACGAACTTCCCCCACACTCACAACTGGCTCTTCCTCACTCCTACAAGATGTTATTCCTCCTTGCCCTATACATGAAATCACAGCTTCCCTATCTTCATCAACATTTAACAATTCCTCAAAATATTCCCTCCATCTTCCCAATACCTTTAATTCTCCATTTAATAACTCTCCTCTCCTATTTTTAACTGACAAATCCATTTGTTCTCTAGGCTTCCTTAACTTGTTAATCTCCCACCAAAACTTTTTCTTATTTTCAACAAAATTTGTTGATAACATCTCACCCACTCTCTCATTTGCTCTCTTTTTACATTGCTTCACCACTCTCTTAACCTCTCTCTTTTTCTCCATATACTCTTCCCTCCTTGCATCACTTCTACTTCGTAAAAACTTCTCATATGCTAACCTTTTCTCCCTTACTACTCTCTTTACATTATCATTCCAGCAATCGCTCCTCTTCCCTCCTGCACCCACTTTCCTGTAACCACAAACTTCTGCTGAACACTCTAACACTACATTTTTAAACCTACCCCATACCTCTTCGATCCCATTGCCGATGCTCTCATTAGCCCATCTATCCTCCAATAGCTGTTTATATCTTACCCTAACTGCCTCCTCTTTTAGTTTATAAACCTTCACCTCTCTCTTCCCCGATGCTTCTATTCTCCTTGTATCCCATCTACCTTTTACTCTCAGTGTAGCTACAACTAGAAAGTGATCTGACATATCTGTGGCCCCTCTATAAACATGTACATCCTGAAGTCTACTCAACAGTCTTTTATCTACCAATACATAATCCAACAAACTACTGTCATTTCGCCCTACATCATATCTTGTATACTTATTTATCCTCTTGTATTACCTATAACTAAACCCCTTTCTATACAAAGTTCAATCAAAGGGCTCCCATTATCATTTACACCTGGCACCCCAAACTTACCTACCACACCCTCTCTAAAAGTTTCTCCTACTTTAGCATTCAGGTCCCCTGCCACAATTACTCTCTCACTTGGTTCAAAGGCTCCTATACATTCACTTAACATCTCCCAAAATCTCTCTCTCTCCTCTGCATTCCTCTCTTCTCCAGGTGCATACACGCTTATTATGACCCACTTTTCGCATCCAACCTTTACTTTAATCCACATAATTCTTGAATTTACACATTCATATTCACTTTTCTCCTTCCATAACTGATCCTTTAACATTACTGCTACCCCTTCCTTTGCTCTAACTCTCTCAGATACTCCAGATTTAATCCCATTTATTTCCGCCCACCGAAACTCCCCTACCCCCTTCAGCTTTGTTTCGCTTAGGGCCAGGACATCCAACTTCTTTTCATTCATAACATCAGCAATCATCTGTTTCTTGTCATCCGCACTACATCCACGCACATTCAAGCATCCCAGTTTTATAAAGTTTTTCTTCTTCTCTTTTTTAGTAAATGTCTACAGGAGAAGGGGTTACTAGCCCATTGCTCCCGGCATTTTAGTCGCCTCATACGACACGCATGGCTTACGGAGGAAAGATTCTTTTCCACTTCCCCATGGACAATAGAAGAAATAAAGAAGAACAAGAGTTATTTAGAAAAAGGAGAAAAACATAGATGTATGTATATATATATATATATATATATATATATATATATATATATATATATATATATATATATTAGGAAGGACTTAATTTAAAATGAGTTCTTGCTAATTGACCAGTTTTACATATTCGGCACGACATTATATATATATATATATATATATATATATATATATATATATATATATATATATATATATATATATATATATATATGTATATATATATATATATGTATATATATATATATATATATATATATATATATATATATATATATATATATATATATATATATTTTGCTCTACATTATATATATATATATATATATATATATATATATATATATATATATATCTGGTACCTGGATGATGGCACTCTGGCAGGTACTGAAGAGTCCCTGGTAGGGGACCTACAACTAGTGAAATCACAGGGAGAAGACTTGGGACTCATCCTCAATCCCTCCAAGTGTGAAATCATCACAGCGAACCAGGAAATAATCAATGCTGTGCGAAGAATCCTCCCAGAAGTCTCTACTACCACTCCGTCCAACAGTACCCTCTTCGGATCACCGCTGGGTCACCAGGCCATCGACACAGTCCTCAAGGACAAATTGAATGACCTGATGAGAATGGAGGAGAGAATAAGCAATCTTGATGCCCATGATGCTTTGTATCTCCTCACAAGGTGCCTTACTATTCCAAGACTCACTTACTTCCTGAGGTGTGCACCCTCTTTTGACAACCCAACACTCGACGAATATGACGCACACCTGAGGTCAACCCTTAAGAAGGCACTGAACCTGTCACTAGAGGATGAGCAATGGGATCAGGCAACCCTCCCAGTGCGACTGGGAGGTATAGGGGTGCGCAAAGCAACGCATGTTGCTTTACCTGCTTTTCTGTCTTCGTGTTTGGCTTCCAGTGCATTAGTCAAGAAGATTGTTCCCGAACGCTTGAGAGACGTGGTAGGAGCTCAAGACCCCAGGTTTACTGAAGCAGCGATTCGGTGGGACACCCTTACAGATTCCTCCAGTAGACCAGCTCCTCCCAAAGAACACAAACAGTCCCACTGGGACAAACCGATCATGGAAAAAATCGCCAACACAATGCTCTCCAATGCCTCAGGAAAGGACAAAGCTCGTCTCCTGGCAGTGAAGGCACCACACTCAGGAGATTTCCTGTTAGCTGTTCCCAATTCCTCCTTGGGCACTCGACTAGACCCACAGGCCATTCGGATTGGTGTTGCTCTTCGCCTAGCCGCCCCCATCCTCACCGAACATAGGTGTATTTGCGGCAGGGCGACAGCTGATCAATTCGGACTTCATGGTCTCGTGTGTCACACAGCAGAAGGGAAGTATGCCAGGCATGAGGAGGTCATTGACATCATAAAGAGAAGCCTCGCCACAGCCCGTTGCCCAGCTCAACGGGAACCCCAAGTGCAGAGGTCTGACGGAAGTCAAAAGCGTCCTGATGGAGCCACTATGCTACCTTGGAAGGATGAAAAGCAGATTGCCTGTGACTACACATGTGCCGCCACATTGGCAGACACCTACTTGCCATACTCCGTAGTGGAAGGGGGTGGAGCTGCCAGCCACAGGGAGACCCAGAAGATCCGCCATTACAAAGACACCAAATGGTTTTTTACATTAGGTGTTAGTAATATAAAAGTTCGGGATATATATATACACATTAAAATAAATTAATCTTTAATATAATATAAAAATCAACTATCTTTGGTCTAGAGGTATTTGAATTAATAAACATCTGATAATATACACATGTTACAATAAATTATAATTAGCATCTAACTAAAATAATAAATAATTCGTAACCCTACACAGGGTACAACTTTCTTGACACTCCTGTGTCACTATATATATCTATGCTAAAATAATAAATTAACATTTAAAATAATAAATTACAATCAACTGCACTTCTCACGACACTTATCCTTGTTGTGACACTCTTTCTCCACCGTGTCACTTGACACCCATTTCTCCGTGTAATACACACACTTTCGCAACCGTGTCACACTTGACACCCTTGTCTCTGCGTCACACTACCCGCATAGCGTCTTTGTCGAGGCCAGTCACATGACACTATTCAATATACACTACAACCAGGCCATCTTCAGTGTCACACGACACCCTTTTCTTCTCAGTGTTCCACTACGGTCCTGTAGCATATCTCAGTGTTCCACTCCATCATACTTCTTTAAGGGTCACACTACGGTCCTAGCCCAGTTCAGTGTAACACTCCAACCTTTTCTTCATGTAATGTCCCACTAAACAGCATCCGATGACTCCGGCCCACAGTTGACCAGCGTAGGCGGTGAGTCCGCAGACATCACCGGTAGTCCTGTAAATACTCTCTAAGGCCGGTAGAAGTACACCGTAAGATGGTCTGGTAAGTACTATCTACCGCCTTCAAGACCAGTTGACACACCGCAAGGTGGTCCGATACAGCACACACTATGTTGCAAGCTCACTGAATGCGGCTGTCAAATAACTGAGGCCAACAGACTCAGTGAGCTGCGGTGAGCGCTTCTTCTAAAATCAGTAGAAGCCAATAGAATACTCTACTGTCAGTAGATGTGTACCATTAGGTGTTCAGGTACCTACTGCTTCTAAGGCCAGTAGATGTGTACCATTAGGTGTTCAGGTACCTACTGCTTAGATGCGTACCGTGAGGTGTTCAGGTACTTAATGCTCTAAGGCCGGCTCAGCAGTCCCCACAATGGATTTGATGTTGTACCCAGTGGTACTGCCGGCCGGCAGGTTAACTATTTAACCGCTAGTTTGGTAGGGGGCCGTAACATCCGCAAATATGAAGACCTTCCCCCTTGCTATAACTTCATCTCAATAGGGTCGGAGACCCTTGGAGCATGGGGTAAGTGTGCTCTAAAGTTCCTAATAGAGCTGGGTGAAAAGCTCATCATAGAAACCAAGGACCACAGAACGACCAGCTTCCTCTTTCAGAGACTCAGTGTTCTGATCCAGAGAGGAAATGCCTGCAGCATTCTGGGCACGCGGCCCACCGCCGGGGAGCTGGACGAAGTATTCGAGATGTAGCTCTGAGTTATCTATGTTGTTTTACTTTCTATCGTATTTTTGTGAATCTTTTGTCAATATATTTTGTCTTTAAACAATATATATATAAAAAATAGGAGGTGGTAGGAGAAAATTCTCAAACAGCTTCAGGGAGAACCTTGAGTTTTCCCTGAAGCAAGTTTATTCTTTTCTCTGAGGATGAGGGTCCCTATAACAGTTCTAGAGGTGGTACCTCCCTATATTTTAATATATATATATATATATATATATATATATATATATATATATATATATATATATATATATATATATAAATATATATATATATATATATATATATATATATATATAATCTTTATCTTTCTTTCAACACACCGGCCGTATCCCACCGAGGCGGGGTGGCCCAAAAGGAAAAACGAAAGTGTCTCCTCTTACATTTATTAATATATACAGGAGAAGGGGTTACTAGCCCCTTGCTCCCGGCATTTCAGTCGCCTCTTACAACACGCATGGCTTACGGAGGAAGAATTCTGTTCTACTTCCCCATGGAGATAAGAGGAAATAAACAAGAACAAGAACTAAAGAGGAAATAAACAAGAACAAGAACTAGAAAGAAAATAGAAGAAAACTCAGAAGGGTGTGTATATATATGCTTGTACATGTATGTGTAGTGTGACCTAAGTGTAAGTAGAAGTAGCAAGACGTACCTGAAATCTTGCATGTTTATGAGACAGACAAAAGGCACCAGCAATCCTACCATCATGTAAAACAATTACAGGCTTTCACTCACTTGGCAGGACGGTAGTACCTCCCTGGGAGGTTGCTGTCTACCAACCTACTACCAATATATATATATATATATATATATATATATATATATATATATATATATATATATATATATATATATATATATATATAATATCGTTTGTAGTACAACTTGTCGTTGTGCTGCAAACGAATTAATTAATAATTAATTAATTATGTATTTTGTAAAAGCTAAAGCTATTTTTCTCTACATATGTGTATCAAGATTTGATCAAGTTAATTTCGGTTAAATTCTAAAAAACATTAACACCAACAAACGCGAAAATGCATGAATATATGAGCCGCTGGCGGCGCGTACCTCAGCTTGACGCTAAAGCTTTTTCACCCTAAATAAGCTTGGGCTTTTCTTTGTGATCTCTGCCAGGGTATGCATGTGTTTTAATGTGAGCCCATAAAGCAAACTCACTCTCATTCTCTCCTTTATTTCTCAAAATGTTTATTGGGCAAATGAAAATAATTTCGTTTGAAGGGTCAGCTTGTGGCCACTATGCTTTTTTTCCCCTCAATACTGTTTTATGCGTGGAAGAATTTTTTTTCCTGCCACACGCACACACCTGACTGTTTTGGTCAACTGCACGCCTGACTATCTTGCTCGCTACACACACCTATCTTCGTCACTACACACACCAGACTATCTTGGTCACTACACACACCTGGCTATCTTGGTCACTACACAACCTGACTATCTTAGTCGCTACACACACCAGACTATCTTGGTCACTACACACACCAAACTATCTTGGTCACTACACACACCTGACTATCTTGGTCACTACACACACCTGACTACCTTTGTCACTACACACACCTGACTACCTTTGTCGCTACACACACCTGACTATCTTGGTCGCTACACACACCTAACTATCTTGGTCGTTACACACACCTGACTATCTTGGTCGCTACACACACCTGACTATCTTGGTCGCTACACACACACATACCTGACTATCTTCGTCACCACACACACACCAGACTATCTTGGTCACTACACACACCTGACTATCTTGGTCACTACACACACCTGACTATCTTGGTCGCTACGCACACCTAACTATCTTGGTCGCTACACACACCTGACTATGGAAATATAAGCACATATGCAGTATAATGTGATCCTTTATTGACAACGTTTCACCCACAGTGGGCTTTTTCAAGTCTCACACAGATCTGTTTGTGACTTGAAAAAGCCCACTGTGTGGGTGAAACGTTGTCAATAAAGGATCACATTATACTGCATATGTGTTTATATTTCCACTGTGTCGGTATTTAATACCATTTATTTACACCTGACTATCTTGGTCGCTACACACACCTAACTATCTTGGTCGCTACACACACCTAACTATCTTGGTCGCTACACACACCTAACTATCTTGGTCGCTACACACACCTGACTATCTTGGTCGCTACACACACCTACTATCTTGGTCGCTACACACACACATACCTGACTATCTTGGTCACCACACACACACCTGACTATCTTGATCACCACACACACACATACCTGACTATCTTGGTCACCACACACACATACCTGACTATCTTGGTCACCAAACACACCTGACTATCTTGGTCACCACACACACATACCTGGCTATCTTGGTCACCACACACACCTGACTATCTTGGTCACCACACACACATAGCTGACTGTCTTGGTCACCACACACACACACACACACACACACACCTGACTATCTTGGTCACCACACACACACATACCTGACTATCTTGGTCACCACACACACCTGACTATCTTGGTCACCACACACACCGACACCTGACTATCTTGATCAACACACACACACACACACACGCCTGACTATCTTGGTCACCACAGACGCCTGACTATCTTGGTCACCACACACACCTGACTATCTTGGTCACCACACACACCTGACTATCTTGGTCACTACATACACTCATACCTGTCTATCTTGGTCACCACACACACTTAACTATCTTGGTCACTAAACACACCTGACTATCTTGGTTACCACACACATACCCGACTATCTTGGTCACCAAACACACCTGACTATCTTGGTCACCACACACATACATACCTGACTATCTTGATCACACACACCTGACTATCTTGGTCACCACACACACACCTGATTGTCTCGGTAACCACTCACACACCTGACTATCTTGGCCACTAAACACACCTGACTATCTTGGTCACCACACACACACCTGACTATCTTGGTCACCACACACATACCTGACTATCTTGGTCACCACACACATACCTGACTATCTTGGTCACCACACACATACCTGACTATCTTGGTCACCACACACATACCTGACTATCTTGGTCACCACAGACACTTGACTATCTTGGTCACTAAACACTCCTGACTATCTTGGTCACTAAACACACCTGACTATCTTGGTCACTAAACACACATGACTATCTTGGTCACCACACACATACCTGACTATCTTGGTCACCACACACATACCTGACTATCTTGGTCACCACACACACACCTGACTATCTTGGTCACTAAACACACCTGACTATCTTGGTCACTTAACACACCTGACTATCTTGGTCACCACACACATACCTGACTATCTTGGTCACCACACACACACTTGACTATCTTGGTCACCACACAAACACATACCTGACTATATTGGTCACCACACACACTTGACTATCTTTGTCACTAAACACACCTGACTATCTTGGTCACTAAACACACCTAACTATCCTGGTCACCATACCAGCCTCCTACACTTTACTTTCGCCACATGGGGAGCCACATCCTGGCCACATACATGTGCACACTCTCAGTGTGGTGCTGGCCATCATAGTTTAACGAGTCTAAATACAAGTAAATTTCTACTTCTTACGGGTTTACAGCCTCATAACGAACGTTAACAAAATATTAGCGACAGGGACCAATAGGAGTGTGTAGACAGCAACAGGAGGGTGTAAACAGAGCAACAGGAAGGTATAGACACGCCAACAGGAGGGAATAGATACCCCAGCAGGAGGGTGTAGACACACCAGCGGGAGGGTGTAGACACACCAGCGGGAGGGTGTAGACATACCAACAGGAGTATGTAGGCAAACCAACAGGAGGGTGTAGACAGAGGCCAACAGGAGGGTGTAGACAGGCCAACAGGAGGGTGGACAGAGGCACACGCCCCCTGCTTCAAGGTGAAGGATTCACAGAGGGGTTCACCTGCCTCATCCCCCCCTCCTCTCTCTCTCTCTCTCTCTCTCATCAACTACACCCATAAGTATTAATTTACACATACAAATAATAATTCAGCAGAATCTGACATGTTTGTGGTTGCGCCTATTTTGAGTTGATAAACATTCTTAACTTCAAAACAACAAAAAAATACTAAACACATTTTGACAGATTTTAATGAACTCACCAGAACATGAAAACACATTTCTGCTCAATAATCATAAATACTTAACAAGAGGCATAAAAGACACGGACAATGAATTGTTTCGAATCTCACAACACACTCGTGTATGCTGGTCAAGTCTGAAGATCAGACTGTAAAGTGAGCAGTGTGGTCACGGGTTCTGATAGGCTGCTAAGTAAGATATATGTGCAACAGTTCGGTATCGTTATTCCGAGAAGCTTCTCCTACGTTTCTTCTCTGTACTCGGCTGAAGAAGCTACGGCGTTGGCGAAGCCTTTCCGAAATGCTGCACTTGTGTCTTATCAACTTGTCGGGATTGTATACAATTATCATATTCGTTCTGATAAGTGTTCATAAATTTTTGATAGCCATCATAGGCTTCGACAGAATGCGACGACAGTGGTACACTTGTCTCCGTGAAGAAAACTTAAAACCTGCCCAAAGTGGTCAGGACACTTAACCTTTCTTATCCCTCTCTTCACGACTGCCCACAACTTTTTTTTTTATATAGTTTTGTCTTACCCTAATACTTTTCAAATTTCCATTCTTGCCATTGATCATATTGCCAAACAACAGAAAGGCATTTGGCAGGTGTTAATAAAATGTTAAAAGCAATCAAAATACCTGTCATGCATTTATAAAGCGTGAAAAAAATACTTTGACAGATCTGCATAACCTCCAGGCAGTCACTTCCTAGGCATTTTTGCGTTTCACTTTGTTGTACCAGATGAATTAGGCAATACTATACTAGATGGCCTCATTCTAGGCTAGGAATTAAAAGGCATTTATAGAGGGTGAGAGACAGCTAGTAAATCACTGTGTTAGAAGTGGGAAAAAATCACTCAAAAGGGCGAAGCTTATTTCGACAATGGGGAACACCACGATGTAGATTCATGCTGTTTCTAAAACTAAATGATCCAGCACGAGTGTGGATGCCAACAGGCACTAAAGGATTTCAAAGGGTTGGAAACGCTGTAGTAGACTGATCACATATGATAGCGACAGACCTTTTCTAAAGGTCTTCAGTCCTCATAAGGAGGTCGCAATTAACTGGAATTACATCCAGCTAACAACGCTTCTCCGGATCATTAGAGGAAGAAATTTCATCCCCTGCAGTACCAAATCTGCCCGAGCCAGGGAAGATTGATGCTCCGAGTTCCAGCTGGGCACCCAGGGCATATCCAGCAGGCCGAAGATGTATCAATCCATGCAGCACCACATATACATCTGGTCCAGACAGCAGAAATCAATTCGATGGAGGCTGAAATGGAAGGATCCACAAACCAAAAGGTTCTTGATGACCCATAACTGAGTAGTAGAAGATATGATAGCAGCAAGTGGATGCAACACTTAGGTGATGACGTTAATAACTGTCGGCCTACAGACACTGGCGATAGCCCGCATCCAAGTTACTGGATAACAGCTTCATGGAAAACCCAAATGAGACACAGAGTTGATATTGCCGTTGGAATCTGTGCTACATTAAAAATTGTGATTTCTTACACAGATGGATTAATAAACCAGCACAAGCTGAAGGATCAGTTATTATTATTTGATATGCAGCTGCTGCCTGAGTCTATCGCGGAAGCTCCAATACGAAGCTGCACAACGCTGCACGCATAAAATACACATGTCACGTTCACAAAGTAGCTACGATCGACTCTTGCAAACACTAGGTGAATACAGACGCTTGCAGCGCTGTGGAAGCATCCGTCCAACCGCAGCCACAGGACAACATACATCTAATGACCACAGTACGGAACAGTTGAAGGAATTTCAGTGTACCAACTGTATTAGGCTACTCTGTCATTGCCGAAAACCATCGAACACACGAGACTGCCAAAATAGCCACTAGACTGCAACAAATAAACAGTGTACCATCTAGTCTAAGGTAAATCAAGACGCACGAGAAACTAAAACAACGAAAATGGCGAGATGCCAACACCTTGATGCTCTAAATGCATCCAGGTCCGCAGAGCGAGGTACAGACAAGCAGCCAGATAGGAAACCCTGATACTTAGCCAAAGCATCGGTAGACAGATTGAAGCGAAAATAAACTGTATCAGGCTGGGGTGCCCATGGCAGTGAGAAATGTACATCCAGTCCATGAACAAAAAAACTTATTGGAAAGATCAACCTCAGTGTTCCCTTGTGCATTACCCGCCGACCAGCCAGTCAATAACTGAACCAAACCGTACTTCTTTGACAGAGGCAGCTGAAGGTCATACGTAGTAGTACAACCTAACATTCGAAGAAAGCCATGCTGAAAAATATTCACCATCGAAATTCGTCGGCTTACTTGAGGGCCATCCAAACCAATACGAGACTCTGAGATCGCAACCCTGCAAACTTGAGAAGTATATACTCATGAAATAGTAATAACACGATTCCAAATAAATCACGGAACGAGTGGGGCTTGAACCCTAGGTAGGTGAGTCCTCAAACTCACAGGCCGGTGCGTTAACCACTTGGCCAGATGGTTCTAATAAGATTCATCCAAATAGGTATATTTCTATAGAAATAGACTTGTATAAAAATCTAGGAGGCGTGAATACACGTCTGTAGCTAGAGACATTTTTCTGAAGTAGATTGTTGTCTAGCAGATAGGCAATGATACGAGATACTGACACGATGGAAAAAAAATCACAAATGTAGTTAATAATAACAATCTTTTCTCCATAGGGAAGTGGAACAGAATTCTTCCTCCGTAACCCATGCGTGTTGTAAGAGACGACTAAAATACCAGGAGCAAAGGGCTAGTGACCCCTTCTCCTGTATACGTTACTAAATTTAAAAAGAGAAATTTTCGTTTTTCTTTTTAGGTTACTTGGCTCGGTGGGATATAACCGGTTCGTTGGAAAAAATAATAATCTATATTTCTACAAGAACATGTTCAAGGTATACAGGTCTAGCAGACATCACTGACGTATTATTATATAGAAAGCCCTTTGTTATACAGAGCATTACGGGCAAATTTTGTCCCCAGGATGCGACACACATCAGTCGACTATCACCCAGGTACCTATTTTACTGATAGGTGTCTTAAGGAAACACATTAATGTTTCCACCCGTATCAGGGATCGAACCACGGACTACAGTGTGTGAGAGCTGAGTGCGCTAGCAGTCGCGCTACGGGACACAAAATTCTGTGTCAACATGTCGTCAGTAAAGAATTCCATATAACTGTATTTCTCTCTAGCAGATTGTTGTAGGGTTGTACAACACGCTGCAGTGACACTCAACAACCATACGCTGCAGTGACACTCAACAACCACACGCTGCAGTGACACTCAACAACCAGACGCTGCAGTGACACTCAACCACACGCTGCAGTGACACCCAACAACCAGACGCTACAGTGACACTCAACAACCACAAGCTACAGTGACACTCAACAACCACACGCTGCAGTGACACTCAACAACCACACGCTGCAGTGACACTCAACAACCACACGCTGCAGTGACACTCAACCACACACTACAGTCACACTCAACAACCACACGCTGCACTGACACTCAACCACACGCTGCAGTAACACTCAACCACACACTACAGTCACACTCAACAACCACACGCTGCAGTGACACTCAACCACACGCTGCAGTAACACTCAACCACACACTACAGTCACACTCAACAACCACACGCTGCAGTGACACTCAACCACACGCTGCAGTAACACTCAACCACACACTACAGTGACACTCAACAACCACACGCTGCAGTGACACTCAACAACCACACGCTGCAGTGACACTCAACAACCACACGCTGCAGTGACACTCAACAACCACACGCTGCAGTGACATTCAACAACCACACGCTACAGTGACACTCAACAACCACACGCTGCAGTGACACTCAACAACCACACGCTACAGTGACACTCAACAACCACACGCTGCAGTGACATTCAACAACCACACGCTACAGTGACACTCAACAACCACACGCTGCAGTGATACTCAACAACCACACGCTGCAGTGACACTCAACAACCATACGCTGCAGTGACACTCAACAACCACACGCTACAGTGACACTCAACAACCACACGCTACAGTGACGCTCAACAACCACACGCTACAGTGACACTCAACAACCACACGCTATAGTGACACTCAACAACCACACGCTGCAGTGACACTCAACAACCACACGCTACAGTGACACTCAACAACTACACGCTATAGTGACACTCAACAACCACACGCTGCAGTGACACTCAACAACCACACGCTACAGTGACACTCAACAACTACACGCTGCAGTGACACTCAACCACACGCTATAGTGACACTCAACAACCACACGATGCAGTGACACTCAACAACCACATGCTGCAGTGACACTCAACAACCCCACGCTGCAGTGACACTCAACAAACACACGCTACAGTGACACTCAACAGCCACACGCTGCAGTGACACTCAACAACCACACGCTACAGTGACACTCAACAACCACACGCTGCAGTGACACTCAACAAACACACGCTACAGTGACACTCAACAACCACACGCTACAGTGACACTCAACAACACACGCTGCAGTGACTCTCAACAACCACACGCTGCAGTGACACTCAACAACCACACGCTGCAGTGACACTCAACCACACGCTGCAGTGACACTCAACCACACGCTGCAGTGACTCTCAGCAACCACACGCTACAGTGACACTCAACAACCACACGCTACAGTGACACTCAACAACCACACGCTACAGTGACACTAAACAACCACACGCTACAGTGACATTCAGCAACCACACGCTGCAGTGACACTCAACAATCACACGATACAGTGACATTCAACAACCACACGCTACAGTGACATTCAACAACCACACTCTACAGTGACATTCAACAACCACACGCTGCAGTGACATTCAACAACCACACGCTACAGTGACATTCAACAACCACACGCTGCAGTGACACTCAACAACCACACGCTACAGTGACATTCAACAACCACACGCTGCAGTGACACTCAACAACAACACGCTACAGTGACACTCAACAACCACACGCTACAGTGACATTCAACAACCACACGCTGCAGTGACACTCAACAACCACACGCTACAGTGACATTCAACAACCACACGCTGCAGTGACATTCAACAACCACACGCTGCAGTGACACTCAACAACCACACGCTGCAGTGACACTCAACAACCACACGCTACAGTGACATTCAACAACCACACGCTACAGTGACATTCAACAACCACACGCTACAGTGACACTCAACAACCACACGCTACAGTGACATTCAACAACCACACGCTGCAGTGACACTCAACAACCACACGCTACAGTGACATTCAACAACCACACGCTACAGTGACATTCAACAACCACACGCTGCAGTGACATTCAACAACCACACGCTGCAGTGACACTCAACAACCACACGCTGCAGTGACACTCAACAACCACACGCTACAGTGACATTCAACAACCACAAGATACAGTGACACTCAACAACCACACGCTACAGTGACACTCAACAACCACACGCTACAGTGACATTCAACAACCACACGCTGCAGTGACACTCAAAAACCACACGCTACAGTGACACTCAACAACCACACGCTACAGTGACACTCAGCAACCACACGCTACAGTGACACTCAACAACCACACGCTACAGTGACACTCAACAACCACACGCTACAGTGACACTCAACAACCACACGCTACAGTGACACTCAGCAACCACACGCTACAGTGACACTCAACAACCACACGCAACAGTGACACTCAACAACCACACGCTACAGTGACACTCAACAACCACACGCTACAGTGACACTCAACAACCACACGCTACAGTGACACTCAACAACCACACGCTGCAGTGACATTCAACAACCACACGCTACAGTGACGTTCAACAAACACACGCTACAGTGACACTCAACAACCACACGCTACAGTGACGTTCAACAACCACACGCTACAGTGACACTCAACAACCACACGCTACAGTGACGTTCAACAACCACACGCTACAGTGACACTCAACAACCACACGCTACAGTGACACTCAACAACCACACGCTACAGTGACGTTCAACAACCACACGCTACAGTGACATTCAACAACCACACGCTACAGTGACGTTCAACAACCACACGCTACAGTGACACTCAACAACCACACGCTACAGTGACACTCAACAACCACACGCTGCAGTGACACTCAACAACCACACACTACAGTGACACTCAACAACCACACGCTACAGTGACACTCAACAACCACACGCTGCAGTGACACTCAACAACCACACGCTGCAGTGACACGCAACAACCACACGCTACAGTGACACTCAACAACCACACGCTACAGTGACACTCAACAACCACACGCTACAGTGACACTCAACAACCACACGCTACAGTGACACTCAACAACCACACGCTGCAGTGACACTCAACAACCACACGCTGCAGTGACACGCAACAACCACACGCTACAGTGACACTCAACAACCACACGCTACAGTGACACGCAACAACCACACGCTGCAGTGACACTCAACAACCACACGCTGCAGTGACACGCAACAACCACACGCTACAGTGACACTCAACAACCACACGCTACAGTGACACTCAACAACCACACGCTACAGTGACACTCAACAACCACACGCTACAGTGACACTCAACAACCACACGCTACAGTGACACTCAACAACCACACGCTACAGTGACACTCAACAACCACACGCTGCAGTGACACTCAACAACCACACGCTGCAGTGACGCTCAACAACCACACGCTGCAGTGACACTCAACAACCACACGCTGCAGTGACACTCAACAACCACACGCTGCAGTGACACTCAACAACCACACGCTGCAGTGACACTCAACAACCACACGCTACAGTGACACTCAACAACCACACGCTGCAGTGACACTCAACAACCACACGCTGCAGTGACACTCAACAACCACACGCTGCAGTGACACTCAACAACCACACGCTACAGTGACACTCAACAACCACACGCTACAGTGACACTCAACAACCACACGCTGCAGTGACACTCAACAACCACACGCTGCAGTGACACTCAACAACCACACGCTACAGTGACACTCAACAACCACACACTACAGTGACACTCAACAACCACACGCTACAGTGACACTCAACAACCACACGCTACAGTGACATTCAACAACCACACGCTGCAGTGACACTCAACAACCACACGCTACAGTGACACTCAACAACCACACGCTGCAGTGACACTCAACAACCACACGCTGCAGTGACACTCAACAACCACACGCTGCAGTGACACTCAACAACCACACGCTGCAGTGACACTCAACAACCACACGCTGCAGTGACACTCAACCACACGCTGCAGTGACACTCAAGAACCACACGCTACAGTGACACTCAACAACCACACGCTACAGTGACACTCAACAACTACACGCTGCAGTGACACTCAACAACCACACGCTGCAGTGACACTCAACAACCACACGCTGCAGTGACACTCAACAACCACACGCTACAGTGACACTCAACAACCACACGCTACAGTGACACTCAACAACCACACGCTGCAGTGACACTCAACAACCACACGCTGCAGTGACATTCAACAACCACACGCTGCAGTGACACTCAACAACCACACACTGCAGTGACACTCAACAACCACACGCTACAGTGACGTTCAACAACCACACGCTACAGTGACACTCAACAACCACACGCTGCAGTGACACTCAACAACCACACGCTGCAGTGACACGCAACACTGGAATCTGTTTCGCGCGATGATAAGATAATCTGGAAAATATCTGAATGTTGGCGATATCGTGTACGGACAAGTAGGTTAATAAAGTACAATATGCTGTTCATGGCATTTTATTAAGATGTTTCGCCCACTAGGATCTGTTATGAACCACATATTGTGTTTTATTACTATGGAAAAATATCTGCGTGTTCAATGTTCCACTTAGTGTAGTCATGTCTCCTTAGTGTGTGTGTGTGTGTGTGTGTGTGTGTGTGTGTGTGTGTGTGTGTGTGTGTGTGTGTGTGTGTGTGTGTGTGTGTGTGTGTGTGTGTGTGTGTGTGTGTGTGTGTGTGTGTGTGTGTGTGTGTGTGTGTATGTGTGTTTGTGTGTGTGTGTGTGTGTGTGTGTGTGTGTGTGTGTGTGTGTGTGTGTGTGTGTGTGTGTGTGTGTGTGTGTGTGTGTGTGTGTGTGTGTGTGTGTGTGTGTGTGTGTGTGTGTGTGTGTGTGTGTGTGTGTGTGTGTGTGTGTGTGTGTGTGTGTGTGTGTGGCTGAAGAAATACTTCCTAACATCCCTGTGATTCATCTGTGTCTTTAGCTTCCAACTGTGTCCCCTTGTTACTGTGTCCAATCTCTGTGTGTATGTGTGTGTGTGTACTCACCTATTTCTGGTTGCAGGGGTCGAGTCATAGGTCCTGGCCCCGCCTCTTCACTGATTGCTACTAGGTCCTCTCTCCCTGCTCCATGAGCTTTATCAAACCTTGTCTTAAAGCTATGTATGGTTCCTACCTCCACTACGATAATTTCTAGGCAGTTTCACTTCCTGACAACTCAGTGACTGAAGAAATACTTCCTAACATCCCTTTGACTCATAGGAGTCTTCAACTTCCAATTGTGACCCCTTGTTTTTGTATTTTATATGTCGTTATCATGTCTCCCCTGACCTTCCTGTCCTCCAGTGTCCTCAGTGGGTCCAAGCACCCATGATCTATTTCCCTTACCTATTTCTGGTTGCAGGGGTCGACCTTTCTTCTGTACTCATAGGAGTCTTCAACTTCCAATTGGACAATCCCCCTTAGCTTAGGAACTAGTCTTGTTGCAAACGTTTGCACTTTCTCTAATTTCTTGATGCGCTTGACCAGGTGTGGATTCCAAACTGGTGCTGCATACTTCAATAGGAGCCTGACGTATATTGTGTACAGAGTCTTGAACGATTCCTTACTGAGGTATCGGAACGATATTCTTAGGTTTGCCAGACACCAATATGCTGCAGCAGTTATCTGATTGATGTGCACCTTAGGAGATGTGCTCGGTATTATACTCACCCCAAGATCTTTTTCCTTGAGTGAGGTTTGCAGTTTTTGTCCACCTAGCCTATACTCTGTCTGCGGTCTTCTTTGCCCTTCCCGGATCTTCATGACTTTGCATTTGGCGGGGTTAAATTCCAGGAGCCAGTTGTTGGACCAGGCTTGTAGCCTGTCCAGGTCTCTTTGTAGTCCTGCCTGATCCTCGATCGATTTAATTCTCCTCATTAACTTCACATCATCTGCAAACAGGGACACTTCTGAGTCTATCCCTTCCGTTTTGTCATTCACATATACCCAAAATAGAACAGGTCCTAGGACTGACCCCTGTGGAACCCCGTTTGTCACAGGCGTCCACTCTGACACCCCGTCACGTACCATGACTCGTTGTTGCCTCCCTGTCAGGTATTCTCTGATCCGTTGCAGTGCCTTTCCTGTTATGTGTGCCTGATTCTCTAGCCTTTGCATTAACCTTTTGTGAGGAACTGTGTCGAAGACCTTCTTGCAGTCCAAGAATATGCAGTCTATCCACCCCTCTCTCTCGTGTCTTACTTCTGTTACCTTGTCATAAAACTCCAGTAGGTTTGTGACACAGGATTTTCCTTCCCTGAAACCGTGCTGGTTATCGTTTATAAGCTTGTGTTTTTCTAGGTGCTCCACCACTCTCCTCATGATGATCTTCTCCATGACTTTGCATACTATACACATCAGTGACACAGGTCTGTAGTTTAATGGCTCATGTCTGTCTCCGTTCTTAAATACTGAGACTACATTTGTCATCTTCCATACCTCAAGTTTCAGTGGATGTGTTGAAGATTTTTGTTAGTGGCACACACAGCATCTCTCCTCCCTCTCTAAAGACCCACAGAGAGATGTTGTCTGGTCCCATCGCCTTTGAGGTATCAAATTCACATAGCAGTTTTTTCACCTCCTGCTCGGTTGTGTGTATTTCATCCAGTGCATTAGTGTTCGCAATAAAGCTAACAGAATTCTTGGCTTCATATCTAGAAGTCCTCAGGCTGTTCTTCAACTCTATATATCCTTGGTTAGGCCTCATTTAGACTATGCTGCTCAGTTATGGTCACCGTATTACAGAATGGATATAAATGCTCTGGAAAACGTACAAAGGAGGATGACAAAGATGATCCCATGTATCAGAAATCTTCCCTATGAGGATAGACTGAAGGCCCTGAATCTGCACTCTCTCGAAAGGCGTAGAATTATGGGGGATATGATCGAGGTGTATAAATGGAAAACAGGAATAAATAAAGGGGATGTAAATAGTGTGCTGAAAATTTCCAGCCAAGACAGGACTCGCAGCAATGGTTTTAAGTTGGAAAAATTCAGATTCAGGAAGGATATAGGAAAGCACTGGTTTGGTAATAGAGTTGTGGATGAGTGGAACAAGCTCCCGAGTGCAGTTATTGAGGCTGAAACGTTGTGTAGTTTTAAAAATAGGTTAGATAAATACATGAGTGGGTGTGGGTGGGTGTGAGTTGGACCTGACTAGATTGTGCTGCTGGGTCTGGTATAGTGCTCCATCCTTGAGTGGGGATGACCAGACTGGGTGGGTCATTGGTCTAATCGGGGGGGGGGGCACATGAACCTGCTCTGCATGGGTCAGTAGGCCTGTTGCAGTGTTCCTTCTTTCTTATGTTCTTATGTTCTTATGTCCAGCACTTGTTGGTGTACCTCCCTATTCTGAATTCCTGGAGTCCTTCCTATCTCCACTGTAAATACTTCTTTAAATCTCATGTTCAGCTCCTCACATACCTGTTGATCGTTTCCTGTGAACTTCCCACCTTTCTTCCTCTGCCTAATTCCCTGGTCCTTGACTATTGTTTTCCTCCTGATGTGGCTATACAACAGCTTCGGGTCAGACGACTTTTGCTGCTATGTCATTTTCATATTATCACTGAGCCTCCCTTATCTGTGCATATTCATTTCTGGCTCTTTGGCTAACCTCTTTATTTTCCTGGGCCCTTTGTCTTCTGCACTTTTTCCAATCTCTAGCGCACTTACTTTTTGCTTCCCTACACCTTTGGGTGAACCAAGGACTCATTCTGGTCTTCCCATTATTTCTGTTTCACTCGGGAACAAACCTCTCCTCTGCCTCCTTGCTTTTTGTTGTCACATAGTCTGTCAGTTCTTTTACTGGTTTTCCTGCCAGTTCTCTCTTCCACTGAACATCTTGAAGGAAGTTCATCATACCTTTGTGGTCCCCCATTTTGTAATCTGGTTTTTCCCAGCCTATTAATGCTACCCTCTCCCCTTGTAGCTCAACTATGTAATCAAAGCACAGAACCACATGATCACTAGCTCCAAGGAGCCTTTTGTAAGCGATATCCTAGATGTCTGAATTACTCAAGGTGAATACTAGGTCGAGTCTTGCTGGGTCATCCTCATGTCTCTCTCTGGTAGTGTCTCTAATATGTTGATGTATGAGGTTTTCCAGTACCACATCCATCCAGGGCCGGATTACCGCATAGGCAAACTAGGCATTTGTCTAGGGCCCCGCGCATTTGGGGGCCCCACGGTCCAAAGAGTTCAGGGGCTCATCCAAGACTGCGCACATGGTGCAAGTGCAAAGGGGTCCCTACCTAAAAAGTTCAAGTGTTTGGAGAGTAAAATTGATTTTTAAAAATTAATCAAAACAAAAATAAATAATGAAAGGAAATAAAATAAAAATAAATAAACCTAACCATAGATGGCAACACTCAACACGCCTTTGTTTACATCAGAACAGCTGTGTTTTCCCGCTAATGGGTGAGTATGGGAGATTCCTCTCCAATTTTCTGTAGTAATTACACGTTATCTAGACTTGTACTGTGACAAATTAACTGAAGTGTTGTTGATAGACATTGATGTGTATGGATAAATGTTTGTTTTCGCCTCTAAATGTTAAGGGAGGTACCTGATAGGGTTACTTGACCAGTAAAGACGCATGGACCAGTAAAAACGCGTTTTTGGTAAAAATACTATAAAGAAAAACCTAAAAACGCAAACTGACTTCCGTTTGTAGGTTTTAAAAGCACTTTGTCCTGTCTTTAAGTCTTTATCATTTCAATAACAGATCACAATTGATTGATGTTCTACATCACTTCCGTCGCAAATGCTTAGTTTTCAAGTTGCGACGGAAGTGATGTAGAACATCAATTAATTTACTACATATTTCCCCAGAAACACATAAGCCACATCAGAAAATCGTTGGTTGGGTGAAACTGAAAATTGTCCCTGCATTCTTTAATTCTCATGTCCTTATCTATGGTGGTAGGCCATATATCATGCAAAACATAATGATTAGTTTAGTTATGAAAATGGTAATATAAATACCATTGTGCATTGTTCTTGGACTCAATATGATTTCTGTTTAAGTAAATTGGAGATCAAGGAGGATGAATTAGTAAAATATTCGTAGCCCAAATCACTAACCTAATCTATGGTAAAAGTTCTGTATATGACTCCTTTCTGGTAACGTTTTGAATTTTTAGATGCGTAGCCAGAGGAAAGGGGGCTACAAGGGCCATATCCCCCCAATTGACAGAAAAAAAATTAATAATAATTAAAAAATTAATAATAATTGATAATGAAAAATTTGTATTTGCATGATTACAGACAGTGATACATCCTCATTATGGCATCTCGTGAACGTGATGTTGGACGTTCTTATGCGAGTGGGTCACAGAAAAGAAAGAAGAAAATTCAAGAAGAAGAACAGAAAAAGAAAGATGTAGGAAGCTGCAGAAAGTCACAGACATGCTCACGAAAACAGTTTCTGATGTTACCAGTACAGTTGAATCTGCAGATACGTCAGATCATACAGGAAGCCCTCCCTCCATTATTTCTCAGCCAGCATCTACTTCTTTTGTGTCTCCTCTCAATGTCTCAACGGACATTTCATCCACAGGATTTGTCTTAAAAGATCCTGCCTTATGGCCAAATGTAATCCCAGATTCTCTACGTAATGCTTTCATTGCAGAAAACTTCAGCCAAACTCTGAACATTGACTTTAGGAAATCAGCAAGGATTTATGATGATGGAAGTCGTCGTTGTTTAAAGTCATCTGTTTTATAGGAAGCTTGCAAATTCAGAAACTGTGAAAAGATCATGGATGGTATACTCTGAAAGCTCAGGAAAAGTGTACTGTTCAGCATGCAAGCTATTTTCTACCAAAGAAAATACCTTCACACAGGGGTTCAATGACTGGAAAAATTCCAAGCGTTTCGAGGAACATGAAAACAGCACCACTCACAGGAGCTGCATTTTAGCCAGTGTATTTCGTGCACAGAAAAAAAGGCTTATTGGATTCTCATTTGGAAATTCAAACTGAAAAAGAGCGCATTTATTGGAGAAAAGTTCTAGAAAGAGTTGTTTCTGTTGTAAAATTCTTAGCTCTAAGAGGACTTGCTTTCCGTGGAGAAAATGAGGTTTTTGGTTCGGAAAACAATGGCAATTTCCTAGGGATCATAGAACTGTTAGCACAATTCGATCCATTCTTAGCAAATCATGTGTCACGCCTTGGGAATGCAGGAAGAGGCACTGTATCTTACATGTCATCTACTATATGCAATGAATTTATTGAAATGATGACTAAGAAGGTCCTCAATAACATCACAGCAGCTGTGAAAACTGCAAAATACTTTGCAATAAGTGTAGATTCAACACCAGATATTTCACATACAGATCAATTGACATTCATTGTTCGCTTTGTCGACTCCAGTGGTAAGCCTGTAGAGCGCTTTATAAAATTCATTCCTCTTTCAGGCCATGATGGAGAAACAATGATGAATGTAGTACTGGATACTCTGCTTGAACATGATCTCTCTATTATGGATTGCCGTGGCCAGAGCTACGACAATGCAAGTAACATGTCGGGTAAATATAATGGATTGCAAGCCCGTATCAAGCAAATCAACCCACTTGCTGAATATGTGCCCTGCTCAGCACATTCTCTTAATCTTGTTGGGTCATGTGCTGCGGAGTGTTGTGTCGCTGCAGTTTCATTTTTTGGACTTTTACAAGCACTCTTTAATTTTTTCTCTGCTTCAACGCATCGGTGGAGTATACTCAAGTCAACCATTCATGGAGATGTCATCAAATCATTATCAACAACAAGGTGGTCAGCGTAGCATGGTGCAACACATGCTTTGAAAGACAGCTTTGCTGAAATACGTTCTGCTTTGATCCAAATAGCAGAGGATGAAGACCAGACAGCAACTACAAGAAGCGAAGCAGCCAGCTTAGCATCAAAATTGGAAGATTTTGAATTGGCCTTACTCTGTGTGCTTTGGAACTGTATACTGGAACGGTTAAATGCCACGAACAAGACACTTCAGAAAATTGAAATTGAAATGGCTACTTGTGCTAACCTCTATGCAGGCTTAGTGGAATTTGTAAGCTCACTTCGCAATGATGAAGCTTTTGAAATGTTTGAAGAGAAAGCTAAACTGCTGGTGAAAGACTACAGTTACCGGGCTGATCATCAGCGGTCAAGGAAGAGGAAACGCAATTTTGAAGAGCCAGACAATGAAATTGTGTTGCTACCAAGGCAGAAATGTAAGACAGCTACATACTTCGTCATTCTGGATTCACGGATTACAGAATTGGTGAAAAGAAATCTACCAGAATCTCAATGACAAGTTTGGATTTCTGTTCAAAATTACTACTATGCCAGATGCAGAATTGAGAGAAGCTGCATTAAAGTTGCAACAACACCTTTCAGCAGATGTTCAGGACACATTTGTTGAAGAATTAGTTCATTTTTCTGGGTATATGAATCAGATTAAAGCTCCACCTGAAAAATGTGCGCCCTCAGCTGCTTTGAAACATTTAAGAAATGCAGGTATCTCAGAAACCTTCCCTAATGTTGACATAGTGTATCGCCTTTACTTAGCTAACACTTCCAGCTACTAACTGTGAAGGAGAACGTTCATTTTCTGTTTTGAAAAGAGTGAAAAACCAGCTCCGTTCAACAATGAGCCAAGACAAATTGTGTAACCTAGCTTTGTTGACTATTGAGTCTGATCTAACAAGAAATATTGATTTTCAGAATATAATTGATGATTTTGTCAATATGAAATCCAGAAAAAAGTTTATTTAAGAAGTGCCTGTGAATATAAACAATTCTTTACTTTCTTGAGTTTATATGATTTGATAGTCTTATGCATGATGCAATGATAACAATAATGGTCAGTGATTTATAAAGGGAATAATAGTGCTGTAGTGGTTATGCTGAATATAATAGGTACATGATGTCACTACTTTAATAGCCTAATCTAGTAATACTATGCTGTCTTGAGTTTATTCTCTTTAAAATGCATGATTTAACAAGATAGTTATAATGGCTGTTGGTAAATGGTTTTGGTTGTCTTAATGTACTTTCCCTATTAAATTTAATCTAAATAGCCAGAATGTATTTAATTAGACCTTAAACAGGCTCACACCGACCCCCCCACCCCCACCCCCAAGCTGGAAGGGGTCGCTTCGCTTACCCGTAACTCAAAGGGGCCCCGCCAATCTGAATAGCCTAGGGCCCGGAGACTTCTTAATCCGGCCCTGCATCCATCATCTTGGCTCTCCATGTTTCGGGACCCCCATGGGGCTCCAGGTTTTCCCAGTCAATCTCCTTGTGATTGAAATCACCCATAACTAGTAACTTTGTTCTCCTCATGCAAGCTCTTCTGGGTACCTCGGCTAGTTTGTCTACCATTGCTCTGTTGCTCTTGTCGTATTCTTCTCTTGGCCTCCTGCAGTTCTGTAGTGGGTTGTACATTACTGCAATTACCACCTTATGGACTACTATGTAGTCCCTTTCGCCCATTCCATCCATTCCTTCCATTTCCTCAAATCCCCACCCATTTTTAATGAGCTGTGCAACTCCTCCTCACCCTCTGCTCCCTCTATCTTTCCTCAGGATTTGATAACCGGGTGGAAAGATTGCATCTGTTTTCATCCTGGTGAGTTTCATTTCCGTGAGTGCTATTATGTCTGGGGATGTCTCCTTGATTTTTTATGCCACTCCTCGCATTTATTTGTTATTCCGTCTGCATTTGTATACCAAACCTTCAACTTCTTTTCCAAAACTGTGGTCTGGGGGGTACACTGGGGCTGGGGAAGCAGGAGACCTGATGAGGAACTATGGGTGGTTGCTGTGAAGGTGGAGTTTGTAATGAGGTGGGTGGGGGCATTGGGCATGGCCTGTGTGTTTTGGGTTGCATTGGGGTTGTCCTAGTTGGGGGGGTTTCTGTAGGTGGTTGCAAGGGAGGTTGTATCTGATCTTCCTCCTGAGTCTGGGTTCTCCTGTCCATCTCCATCTTCACCTCTCTTCCTTCCTTTCATCTTTGTACCCTCTATTTCAGTTCTCATGTTCTGTCGTGGCTGAGATACAACCTCCGGTACGCCGAGATGTCCCTTAGTCTTGCTTTCTCCTGTATGATCCTGTTTCAAGCTGCTTCTGACTTGAAAATCACTTTGACCGGCCGGTGTCTTCCTTTTGCATACGCCCTATTCTCAGGGTGGGTTACGTGATCTTCTCCTATTGCTTTCATGATGCTTTCAATCGCTTTTTTCTCCCCTTGTCTTCCTGCTTCATGAGTTTCCCCTTCAACTTCCTGGAGCCCATAAACAAAGACTGATCTCTCCCTTTCATTCTCCCACTGCATATCTCTATGTATCCCCTGATTCGATTTAGTTGCCTCCATTGTAGCTTTCATTTCTTTAATCTCTTCACTATCTGTTGTCCCTGGGCTCAGTGGTCTGTCATTTTCCCTTCTCAGCTTTCCCTGGGCACTGCTGTGGTCTGTTAGGGCCTCTACATATAGCTTAGCTCTTATATTTTCTACAGTCCCCTCGATTGTTCCTGATGTGATCCTCTATTTTTCTCGGGTTCCACAATGGTCAAATAGGGCCTCTGCATACAGTTTACTCCTTCGTTCCCTACAGTCCCCTTGTTTGTGACTGAGGTAGTGGTTTCTGATGTCATACTCATATTTCTCTTTAGTTCTTTAGGCTGTTTCAGGTTTTTCAGTTCTTCTTCTAATCTCTGAATCTTAGCCTCTGCTGCTGTGACTTGCATCTCCTACTTCCTGCTCTCAGCAGCTATTCTCTCCTCCATTTTCATGCTAAGCTCTTCTAGCTTCCTTTCCCACTCATGTTCCCTTTTCATGATCTCTGCTACCCAATCTTCCTTCCCATGTTTTTCCGTCCTGCTCTCTGGCAATCCATTTTTTTTTATTGCCACAGAATGAAAAACTTATGTATTTCTGAGTGGTTGTGATGTGTTTGAGTGTGTGTGGGGGTGGAGGGAGGGAGTTCAAGAGGAAGCTGTAGACTGGCGAAATGGGAGAGAGGTGGGGAGGGGGAAAGATGGGGGACTATGGGGAGAGAGGAGGAGGGAGAAGCAAAGGGGGAGAGAGAATGGGAGAGGGAGAGGGGGAAAGAGAGAGAGGAAGGGGGATAAGGAGGAGGTTGAGAGAGAGAGGGGAGGATCAGGGGGAGTGGGAGAGTATGTAAAAGAAGGAAATTAAAAGTGAATATAGGAAAGAGTAAGGTGATGAGGATAAAAAAAAAATAGGTAATGGAAGATTGTATATCAGATTGGAGGGAGAGAGTATGGAGGAGGTGAATGTGTTCAGATATTTGGGAGTGGATGTGTCAGCAGATGGGTCTATGAAGGATGAGGTGAATCATAGAATTAACGAGAGGGGAAAAGGTGAGTGGTGCACTGAGGAGTCTGGGGAGACAAAAAACTTTATCCATGAAAGCAAAGAGGGGAATGTATGAGAGTATAGTAATATAGTATATGGGTGTGAGGCATGGGTTGTGAATGTTGCAACAAGGAGAAGGCTGGATGCAGTGAAGATGTCATGTCTGAGGGCAATGTGTGGTGTGAATATACCCGTAGTTTGGAGATTAAGAAGAGGTGTGGGATTACCAAAACTATTATCCAGAGGGCTGAGGAGGCGTTACTGGGATGGTTTGGACATGTAGAGAGGATGAAACGAAATAGAATGACTTCGAGAGTGTATAAATCTGTAGTGGAGGGAAGGCGGGGTAGGGGTCGGCCTAGGAAAGGTTAGAGGGAGGGGGGGAAAGGAGGTTTTGTGTGCGAGGGGCTTGGACTTCCAACAAGCGTGCGTGAGCGTGTTTGATAGGAGCGAATGGAGACAATTGGTTTTTAGGACTTGACGTGCTGTTTGAGTGTAAGCAAGGTAACATTTATGAAGGGGTTCAGGGAAACCGGCAGGCCGGACTTGATTCCTGGAGATGGGAAGTATAGTGCCGGCACTCTGAAGGAGGGGTGTTAATGTTACAGTTTTATAGCTGTAGTGTAAGCATGCCTCTGGCAAGACAGTGATGGAGTGAATGATGATGAAAGTTTTTCTTTTTCGGGCCACCCTGCCTTGGTGGGAAACGGCCAGTGTGTGTAATAAATAATAAGTTTCACAGATCTAGAACCCTTCACCCTTCTTGAAATAGGGAGCATTCTGCAACTATCTAGCATTCCCAAGTTATACGTAAAGTCAGTGCCGGATCAGCCGGGCTGTGGTTCGTACGTTGGACTATGTGCGTCCAGCAGTAACAGCCTGGTTGATAAGGACCTGATCCACCAGGAGGCCTGGTCATGGACCGGGCCGCGGGGGGGTTGATCCCCGGAATACCCTCCAGGTAGGTAGATAGATAACCTAGTAAGCTTCCTGAGTATATCACTGGGTTATCCCTGCGTTATCCTCGGGTCATCTCTGGATTATACCTGGATTATATAATTACAATTTTAAGCTGCTATATTTATTTTTCTGAAGTATTTTCCACAGGCTGGTGGTGCTTTCAGCAGCAGCCTGACCAATAACAGTTGTGGCCCCAACAGCAGTAACAGTTGTGGTACCAACTGAAGTAGCAGTTGTGGCATCAACAACAGCAACACTAACAATAATAACAGCATCAGGGTTGTATCGTGCTCAGTCGGAGCTCCTTTGTGGTAGCGTAGAAATAACAGTAGAGAAAGTAATAGGAGCAGCAGTGACAACAACAGCAATAGCAATAACAGTAGTAGTCTCAGCAGTATCAGTAACAGCAGTAGCAGAAACGCCAGTAACAGTAGCAGTAGAAGCAGCAACAACAGTAGCTGCAACAGTAGCAGAAGCAGCAGCATCAGCAGGGGTAGCGTGCCAAGTGGAAGTCTCCATGTGGTACAGAGAAACAGCTGTAGCAGTAACAGCAGTAGCAGTAGTACCAACAGCAGTAGTAGCAGCAGCAAGGGTAGCGTGCCAAGTGGAAACGTCCATGTGGTAGCAGAGATAGCCCAGGATAAGTGCCAACAATGCTCTTACACTCGATACAAAATAAAATAAATATAAATATACCTGTATATATATATATTTAAAATTAAATCCCTTCTAAAATTTTCTCTTATACTATTAAAGATATATTTTTTTCATTTATGTTAATATAAAAATTAATAATTTTATACCAAAAGAACCTTAGAAAACTTACCTAACCTTATTATAACAAGCGAAATTTAATTTAGCCTAATCCAACTAAATATATTTTAGATAAGTTATAGTAATTTAATAATAAACAAACAGAATGAAATATAGTTTTTTCGTTAAGTTCAGAATGATTTTTGCGAAATTATTGCATACACAAATTTTCGCTTGCCTTATTCGGCAAGAAGAGCGTTGCTATTTTAAGCCAAAATCGCAAGTTTTACCTATTCGGCACGATATATATATATAAATATATATATATATATATATATATATATATATATCTATATATATATATATATATATGTCTCGACTATGATTGTATTATTTTTTTAATATTCAATATTCAATGAATGTGTTTTACATTGTCCTGCCTTATTATACTTCTTATAGAAACAGTCTCTCTCTCTCTCTCTCTCTCTCTCTCTCTCTCTCTCTCTCTCTCTCTCTCTCTCTCTCTCTCTCTCTCTCTCTCTCTCTCTCTCTCACTCACGTCCTATCTTCTGCAGTCTCTGAGTTACCTGGGAGTACTTAAATGTTTGTACTCAGGCAGGTGCGGCAGACGCGTGTACTCTCGGGCAGGTGTGACATACATTTAGTACCTCGACAGGTGTAGTGCCAACCTCTTGTGTATCTCCTTTGCCCTTTCATCTAGGCATACAAAGGCAGTGAACACTGTTACTCAGTCTGGTAACCTACACGGGATTCCACACTACGTTTCCAGATCGTTTATAATTCTTCCATTTTTCATACCTCGAGTCATTGCTATACTGCCCTTGTAGAGTGCGATTGATGGCTTATATTTTGTGATGTGACTTTTCAGTCATACAGACTCAGGCACTTGTTTCAGCTCAGTATTTTAAGGTAATATATGCGACGTTTTTCCCCACCAGAGTCAATTTGCTTACTCACATATTTTACACTCCTGTCACATTTAACGTCACGAGCTATGAGAGAGAAATACTTTATGCAACTTTAGGTAGGTGTGTTTCTGAACTTTTCGCTCACTAATAGCTTTATCAGTTGATTGATGAAGCTCCCTCGTGGGCGAAACGTCTCCGTAATAAAGTTAATTAAAGTAACGTCTCTTATTTTATAAATATTTATTTGTAATATCGAGTAACACCAATGTTGCACTGAGCTTCGTCTTAAATGGTGGCACTTTGTTCGCCAGGAAACGAGCCTTTCCTGACACTGGTCTTAGTCTTGTGGTGATCCGTTCACTGGAGCTTTTGGTCATATAACAGACACCTTTCCCTGGCTTTCCTGTCCAACCAATGAAAATAGCCACGTCTTATCTGAATGTAAAATGTTCATTATTATTATTATTATTATTATTATTATTATTATTATTATTATTATTATTATTATTATTATTATCATCATCATCATCATTTGTGAAGCTCTACACCAGTGTGTTCCATTCAGGGCATGGGGGGAGGGGATGCAGGCTCGATTCTCTGTTCGCTAGTCACTATACATACTATGGATGTAGGGGCGACAGTTATGGGTACGAAGGCCAGACAAAACAATATGCAGAACAAGCTTTTATTGGGACTGTATTTCGCTCAGGGCTCAGCCAATGAAGCTCAACCTTGAGCAAAACGTAGTAGCAATAATGCCTTTCTCTACCTTTGGTTTATATTGAAACAATTCCATCAGTAATTATTTTTTTTTTTTGAGAGGCGAGATTTATTACCATCTTTCCATTTGGTTTTGAGGACTTTTATAAATACTTGTCGTGTCTATCCACAGATAACTTTATATATTTACATTATCAGTTGTGAAAGTCTTTCTCTTTTGTCAGGCTCATTTTTTTTCAAAGAATCCGGAATATTATTAATATTAATAGGCAGCACTAGGCTCGCCGAGGCCATAATGCACCTGGGGAACGGTAAGTGATCACGTTCGATCCGAGGAAGGGAAGAGTAGCTTGAATTCCTTTGGTAAAGCTATTCACCGGCATCAAGGCCGATGAAGGAGTCAAAGGCCCTTGAAGGGCCTTTTAATTTGGTACCGGCTTACTGATCTACACTTTAATGTATCTAAGAAAAAGAATAGGTCGTTCCATAGACAGAGCTAAAAGAATAATTTCATTCACGACGGATAAACTCTTTTACAACAGTAAAACGTGCCTGAGGCTTCCCAAATCAAAAATAACCTTCTTCAAACCCTCATTCCAGATTTTGGTCGTTGCAGATCTCGTGTGCCTCCCCGGCAACATATTTATGTCATGCAGTGCTGCACACAATAATGAAAGTATAATTGCTATTGGCCTGCAATAGTTTAAATTTATCTAGGTGCTCTTCCGATGTGGTTGTTGTCAGGGTAAATTCTGGTACGGTCAGAGCTGGCTCGAGGCTCCGCGCCAGTGAACCCAAGGGTAAAAAATAATACTGTGGAAGCCTGTTGACCGTGATAGTCGAGCCCCCTTGACTTGCACAGTTACTGAGTTTTTTTTTATATCCCCGTCTTCCTTTAATTATACTATAATGTCTAATCATTCAGCTGAATACATTTTTATTATACTAATAAAATTTATACAAAACAGCTACTATTAAAGTTAAAAATTCAAAAGAAAATTTTTAAACCAATGTTGACTTTTCTTGCTTGTCATTTTGGCCAGTTGATGGTACTGATTTTTGACCAGACGATGGGATTGATTTTATTGATTTGCTTGTCATTTTGGCCAGATATGATGGTATTGATTTTGACCAGACCTCACTCGTGGAACAAACATACGATATTCATTACTTCTCATTTCAGTTGAGGATTTGCTGTTGAGTGGGCAATGTTTTAAAACCGAACTTCTGCTGACCACTGCACTTAAACTGGTAATCTGGTTTGAAGTAGCAAACCAATCTCTGTTCGGAAAAAGTGATAGTAAATACGCACACACACAAATACACATACACACACACACACACACACACACACACACACACACACACACACACACACACATACACACACTACCAATTTTTAGGGTGGCTTTCAGGCACCTCAACAAGGAGACACAATCCTATATAGGTCCACCTTGAAGAGTGAGGTGCGTCACGCGCATATAGAACACCAAGACGCGAGAAAAGGTGAAAAGGTTTGCTACCAGACTAGTCTATCTGGAGGTTGTTCCGGGGATCAACGCTCCCCGCGGCCCGGTCTATGAGCAGGCCTCCCAGTGGATCAGTGGATCACACAGGCTATTACTGCTGGCTACCCGCAATGCAGCGTACGAACCACAGCCCGGCTGGTCGGGCACTGGCTTTAGGTATCTGTCCAGTTGCTTCTTGAAGACAGCCAGGAGTGCTATTGGGAGGTTGTTGAGCAATCCTGAAGACAACCAGGGGTTCTATTGGGAGGCTGTTGAACAATCTTGAAGACAACCAGAGGTTCTGCTGGTTCTATTGGGAGGCTGTTGAACGATCTTAAGCCCCGGACGCTTATTGTGTCTTCTAGTGTACTCACGTTACCCATGTTTTTTATTGGTGGTATGTTGCACCCAGAGCTGAGGGGTATGAGCTGTGAGGAAAGACATAAGACAAGATTAACCTGACGACACTAAAGGACAGAAGGACCGGGAGTAAGAAGATTACAACGTACAAAATACTAAGAGCAATAGACAAGGTAGACAGGGAGTTTGAGAGGCTGGTCTCAGGTACACAAGGGCACAGCTCGGAGCTAACAGCACAGATGAGTCACGGAGATGTCAATAAATACTTCTTTAGCCTTTGGTCAGAAAGCTGAGGACTTAGCAGGTTGAGGTATGATAGACCTAACTCATCCAGGAGAGTGGAACCCAGTAGCGGCCAGAGGAGATGCGGGGCCAAGAGATGAGGATTGACCCCTGCAACCAGAAATTGTTGAGTACAAATAGGTGAATACACACAACCCTTCTCCCCCCCCCACACACACACAGCATATATGTTGACAATACAACACACAAAAGAGATTGGCTGTATATTTTGGCCTCAGCTGAGGGCCTTTTATATATATTACCCATACGGTCAGTGAAAGGTTCTCTCTCTCTCTCTCTCTCTCTCTCTCTCTCTCTCTCTCTCTCTGTCTCTCTCTCTCTCTCTCTCTCTCTCTCTCTCTCTCTCTCTCTCTCTCTCTCTCTCTCTCTCTCTCTCTCTTTACACAGGGTTTGACAAGGTTAAGGATCTCTCTTTCTTTCAAACCACTATATCCTTCGGGAATAAACAGCTTGAGTGGATTTTTTTTAACTATCACTTTTTAAATCTATGTAGGCACATGAGGTATGTTGTGCGTAGAATAGATGGTAGATGCATCAAGTGAGTGACATGGTGGTCAAGCCTCCACCGTGAAGCCATCACACTGGAATATCTATACTTCAACCAACCACTGTATCGGGTCCATTATCGCCTTTGTACTACACTAACTCTTATCTTCATAAAAAGAAAAGTTATTTTGCACCAGTGATACTCACCCACGTGAGTGAGAGAAATTGTGCCGGTGGATGGTTGCTGGATTGTCGTCCCTTGTGGCTCGGTTTTAAAACAGACCTTAGAGTTGAAGGCCAGGTTAAAGACACGCCTCAAGGCTGTACCCTAAAGCACTTGAATCGGACAAAAGAGATTATACGAAGGATAATACTGATACTTTTCAGAAGCAAGCAAATTTTGACTAATCTAGTAATCAATAACTTAAAAAACAATCCCTTGAAACCTCTATTTAAAACAAGAAGGAAAAGAACCAGAATCATTACGTTTTTTCATATGATTTCTTCAGCTGGAATGATGCTACTGGAAGAGGTGATGTGAGAAGAAGAAAGTGCAGTGACTCTGCTTCCTTGTCTGTATTGAATAAGGATTTTTCAATCATTTTCACGTTAATGTGAGCCTGCCAGTATAAACAGAAAAAAAATAGTGCTAGGTTTGAATTACACTGTAAGACCTTGTAATATTATAATCCACACGTAAGTGTTATACAAGCAAGGTCAGTTACGTAAGAGCGTTTTATTTTAATTGCTGTCCCAGCGTCGACAATAAAAAGGCTTTTGTCAAAGGGTCTCCCCATTTTCTATATGTCTGTTTAATCGTACAAGCTAACATATATATACATATATATATATATATATATATATATATATATATATATATATATATATATATATATATATATATATATATATATATATATATATATAATATATATATATATATATATATATATATATATATTATTATTATTATTATTATTATTATTATTATTATTTACAGCTGTTCTTTCTGACTGCGAAACAACTTTTGAAAATTATTTATTAATACCAAGCAAATTAGAGTAATTTCTGATGCTGGTTTTGGAAAAATCCCGGATGAATGCTAGTGGAATTTCCATCCTAGCCCTTCAATCAAATAACAATTTTCTAATTAATGGTAAATTGCTCTTGGTAAACGAGTTCATGTAATTAATTTCTGACGAAGCTTAGTAAAACTTTTCCCCTGAAAGAGGAGCAATTACCACTCATTTGGGATTCACGGGTTTATTAAATGTAATTGGCTCCGACACAAACACCCATGAATTAAAACTTGGTATTTAAACTCCACTAGCTAATGTAAAGGTTGACAAGTGAGGCTGTGATGACTCCCAACCTACACAGTGCGTCTGTATCAACTGCCGAAGTTTTGGTCCAGCTTTACCACAAATCTCAGTTACTACGTTATGGAAAACTTTAGGAAATATAGCTAGAGCGGAATATTTAACCACACAATAGAGCGAAAAATAATGTGAAGGACTTATAAGTTATAACGTCAGAGGATCTCACCTTCATGGATTACAACAGACTCATTATCACAACTACGAGAATAATGATAGGACGGATAATGAGAACCTTCAAAACAAGGGATGCCAAGCTGCTGATGATCTTCTTTAAGTAGCTTATTCTTTGGAATATTGCTGTACACTAACAGTCTAATTCAATGCAGGCAAAACTGCAGATCAAAAGAATGTACAGAGAACCTTCACTGCATATATAAGTACAGTCAAACACCTTAATTTCTGGGAACGTTTGAAGTCCCTTAACGTGTACTCCCTTCTTACAAAAGCACAAGACGACACAGACGGTGCAACATATCCCAAATGAAAAGGAGGGGCACCATGAGTACACGAAGTGTCATGGACTCAAGACTGCTCAACATCCTCCTATAATACATAGCTGTCTTCAAGAGGGAACTGGATAGATTCCTCAAGTCAGTACCTAATCAGCCGGGCTGTGGTTCGTACGTTGGATTGCGTGTGGCCAGCAGTAACAGCTTGGTTGGTCAGGCTCTGATCACCGAGAGGCCTAATCATGGACTGGGCTACGGGGCTACTGACCCCTGGAACACCCTCCAGGTAGATTCCAGGTAGGAAGGTATACCATTACCAAGCAACGAATACGCAGGAGTGGCACCAACATTTCTGTTCTGGAGTAGGTGTGGTGTTAGGGATGGCCAGCTGCTTGGAAGGAGGTGGGGGCTAGGGAACTTCGTTTTGAAGCAGTTATTTTATTACTATTTTTATTTGTAGGGGACCTGAGGTAAATTGTTTAGCGCCGCCCCTGTGAATGCGGTACATGTTTAGGTAAATACTCCTCTTAATGGCTGATTAAATATAGTCTAGCTTATTTTTCCCAAATTTTCACTTCATTTAAAAAGAGTTTTCGTGTGCTTAAAATCATTTACTTCTCCTCGTCGTCAATGGATAATTCATCTGAGTACGTATGCTATAAAAACCTACTTATTTTTTGACAATCCAAAGGATAAGCTGGATTGTTGCCCAAGAATATGCTGGATAATTCCCCAAGAATAAATTGAGTAGTTCTCCAAGAATAAACTGAATAGTTCTCCAAGAATAAACTGAATAGTTCTCCAAGAATAAGCTGGATAGCTACCCAAGAATAAGTTGAATAGTTCCCCAAGAATTAGCTGGATAGTTCCCCAACAATAAGCCGGATAGTCCCCCAAGAATAAGCTGGATAATTCCCCAAGAATAACCTGGATAGTTCAGCCACCATGTGAGGCCTTCCTCAGAGAAGTAAATGTAAGGAAGGTCGTGGCTTCTTGCACTGTGACAGGTTGATGTCACCTTACACAAAGGGTCAGTGTCTTAATTACTCAAATCATCAGGTACCCAAGATCCAGAGTAACTGTTACAGTACATGTTACAGTAACCAGGGTACATGTTACAGTAGCCAGGGTTGATGTTACATTACCTAGTGTAGATGTTACAGTAGCCAGTATAGATTCTACAGTTGCCAGGGTGTATGTTACCGTAGCCTGGGTAGATAAAAGGGTTTCTTATTTTATTTTTAAAATCAATTATTGTCGTTTTATGATGGTATAATTCTTTTATCTTTGTTTATTCTTCCTGCCTTCGTGTGTTCCTCGAAGGGCCATGATTCTGGTGAAAGATTTTTGTTCCACGGAATTAGTCACCTTCCCTTGGATCATACCTGATTTCCCACCAGGCACTGCATGACCTCTACGGGTCTAGCGCTTCCCTGCTAGTATAATAGAACAACACCTCCCTCGTATGTCTCTGTACATGAACTTTTAATGTTCAACTCTCCTGGTTTTCATTTTCCGGTCGGTCTCCCCAAAAATAAATCTCGCCAATATTTTATTAAACTGTGAATTATACAAATAGTTTTTCTTGTATTGGCAGTAAATTATTTATTGTTTTGGAAACTGTTACTCTCCTGTTTTGTCGTCATAGCATAGCGGTTGTGACTTCCAAATAATGCATGCTATTAAGTATATTTTGCAGTTCAGCGTAGCCTAGGTGAGCTTAACTGGTACAAAAAAAATCATTCTAGTAATATTTGCTGCCATAATTATAGCGGTAAATGTTGATTGAATATTTTTTCCAAATTAGTAGCAAGAGGGCTATTACAAAAAATTGATAAGACAATTACCTCCATTATTTTAGCAGTCATTAAAGAACATGTATTGACAACACCGTGTGTATAATGGTGTATTGTGGAAGCATCATACACTGCTGAGAATATCGTATTCTCACCAGCATGCTCAATTTATCCTACACAAATACACCATCAGGTGTACATGTGCATGTATAATATTAACTACGTGGTGGGTACAGTTAGGTAGCGTAGTTGTCCCATTCTTAGCGGGAGGAGGATCGAGTCTAAAAAACCTTCACCCAAGGAAATCCTTGCAAGCATCGATCATTAACCCACATACTATGAATCATGCTCCAGTGCTTATAAATTATTACTTCTAAATCCATTCATTTGTTTACTATAATTTGCGGGGGATACGAACCCTAAGAGATTCTGACTGATTTACTGAGGCTATAATATATGTTTTTCTTTTACTGTGAGTGTAAGTGTAAAACCCAGCTCTTCTGTGTTGTTAGGGCAGCAGGACAACTACTGCAGTCAGCAGCAAGTTTATGATGATACTGAGTCAGATTTTGCTGTATCACCGGCGATGTGAAATATTGAAGTGAATATTTTAGGTGAGGCTTCGAGCTGTCTTCACATCAACATTGAGGCTTCATGCTGTCTTCACACAAAATACTGAGGCTTCATGCTGTCTTCACACAATACTGAGGCTTCATGCTGTCTTCACACAATACTGAGGCATCATGCTGTCTTCACACACACAACACTGAGGCTTCATGCTGTCTTCACACAATACTGAGGCTTCATGCTGTCTTCACTCACAACACTGAGGCATCGTGCTGTCTTCACACACAACACTGAGGCTTCATGCTGTCTTCACACACAATACTGAGGCTTCATGCTGTTTTCACTCATAACACTGAGGCTTCATGCTGTCTTCACACACAATACTGAGGCTTCATGCTGTCTTCACACAACACTGAGGCTTCATGCTGTCTTCACACACAATACTGAGGCTTCATGCTGTCTTCACTCACAATACTGAGGCTTCATGCTGTCTTCACTCACAATACTGAGGCTTCATGCTGTCTTCACTCACAATACTGAGGCTTCATGCTGTCTTCACTCACAATACTGAAGCTTCATGCTGTCTTCACTCACAATACTGAGGCTTCATGCTGTCTTCACTCACAATACTGAGGCTTCATGCTGTCTTCACTCACAATACTGAGGCTTCATGCTGTCTTCACACACAACACTGAGGCTTCATGCTGTCTTCACACACAACACTGAGGCTTCATGCTGTCTTCACTCACAATACTGAGGCTTCATGCTGTCTTCACACACAACACTGAGGCGTCATGCTGTCTTCACACACAACACTGAGGCTTCATGCTGTCTTCACTCACAATACTGAGGCTTCATGCTGTCTTCACACACAACACTGAGGCTTCATGCTGTCTTCACACACAACACTGAGGCTTCATGCTGTCTTCACACACAACACTGAGGCTTCATGCTGTCTTCACACACAACACTGAGGCTTCATGCTGTCTTCACACACAACACTGAGGCTTCATGCTGTCTTCACACACAACACTGAGGCTTCATGCTGTCTTCACACACAACACTGAGGCTTCATGCTGTCTTCACACACAACACTGAGGCTTCATGCTGTCTTCACACACAACACTGAGGCTTCATGCTGTCTTCACACACAACACTGAGGCTTCATGCTGTCTTCACACACAACACTGAGGCTTCATGCTGTCTTCACACACAACACTGAGGCTTCATGCTGTCTTCACACACAACACTGAGGCTTCATGCTGTCTTCACACACAACACTGAGGCTTCATGCTGTCTTCACACACAACACTGAGGCTTCATGCTGTCTTCACACACAACACTGAGGCTTCATGCTGTCTTCACACACAATACTGAGGCTTCATGCTGTCTTCACACACAACACTGAGGCTTCATGCTGTCTTCACACACAACACTGAGGCTTCATGCTGTCTTCACACACAACACTGAGGCTTCATGCTGTCTTCACACACAATACTGAGGCTTCATGCTGTCTTCACACACAACACTGAGGCTTCATGCTGTCTTCACACACAACACTGAGGCTTCATGCTGTCTTCACACACAACACTGAGGCTTCATGCTGTCTTCACACACAACACTACCACAAAAATCAAGCGCTGATAAACAAACAAACATTCTGTGTTTAATATTAAAAGTTCAAAGAGTGGAGAAAGTTTATCGTGTATAATGTGTTTTGATACAAGAACTTCAAAGAGTAAGGTAGAGTTTATCTTTTGAATACTGCCATCCCCAAGAGTAACAGGTGCTACCTCACGTTGTCTGTGTACTCACCTAGTTGTGGTTGCAGGGGCCGATTCACAGCTCTTGGCCCCGCCTCTTCGCTGGTCGTTACTAGGTCACGCTTCCTCCTCCATGAGCTTCATCATACCTCTTCTTAAAGCTATGTATGGATCCTGGCTCTATTACATCACTTCTCAGACTATTCCACTTCCCGACAACTCTGTGACTGAAGAAATACTTCCTAACATCCCTGTGACTCATCCAAGTTTTCAACTTCCAACTGTGACCCCTTGTTGTTGTGTCTCATCTCTGGAACATACTGTCTCTGTCCACCTTGTCGATTCCTCTCAATATTTTATATGTCGTTATCATATCCCTACTATCTCTCCAGTCCTCCAGTGTTGTCATGTCGATTTCCCTTAACCTCTCCTCGTAGGAGGGACTAGTTTTGTTGCAAACCTTTGCATTTTCTCTAGTTTTCTTACGTGCTTGGCTAGGTGTGTGTGTGTGTGTGTGTGTGTGTGTGTGTGTGTGTGTGTGTGTGTGTGTGTGTGTGTGTGTGTGTGTGTGTGTGTGTGGTTTAATGCTGCCTGTTTTTTTTTTTAAACTTGGGACTACATTTATCCTCCTGTGTTGAAGACTGTTGTTAGTGGCACACAGTGTCTCTGCTTCCGAGTGTGTGTACTCAGTTGCACTCGCCTCTTTATGGTTTCTGGGGCCAAGTCTTAGCTCTTGGCCTTGCTTGTTTACAGCCGTAATCAGGTTCATTCACTGCTATTTTCTTTGGCCCTGTCAAACTTATTATTAAACCTGTGAAAAGAACCAACCAACCAGGCTGTTTCAAATTTCTGATCACCCTCAGGCTGAGGAAATGTTTCCTGACGTCACTGTTGCTCATTTACCTATTTTAATTTCCTTCTGCGCCCTCGCGTTCCCATTTCACCCATCTTGACCAGTCTTTCCTTGCCTACTCTGTCCAGTCGTCTGTGTATCTTGTTCGTCGTAATCATATCTTGTCTTGTCATTCTGTGCTCCGCCGTCTCGTTTAGTTCTTTCAGTCCCAAAGTTTAGCTGTGTAATGATCCTCTTAGCCACTGACCTACCTGTAATGATTAGATACAAATGTACTTTTCAGCCTTGAAATGAATCCGACTAAGATTTTCTTTTCTTTCTGAGTCCGTGCTGCTGGTTTGTGATGAAGACAGTAAAACTGTACACGTAGTCCACTAGTCACATATTGTATACTTCACCTTCTGTGCTCTCCAGGTAGACCGCTCGCCACTTCTGTCGTATGCTTTACACAGGATAAGTGACAGGAATGATATCTTGTTGGTGTGGGCCTCGTGTATATTTTCTTGCTTGAATATTTGTATTATGTTGGCCGTCTTCCAGTTGTGGCAGGATAATACTACTGGGTAGGTAGGTCAGGGCTTTATATCTGTCTTATATCTTCAATACTGGTGTTACTTTGGCCGTCTTCCAGCTGTCCAGCTAACTTTACACACATTAAGCACTGTTAAGCTATATTTAATTACGTTAACTTTAGCAAGGGTAACTTAGGATGATATCTCGTAAAAAATCTACTGAGTATATTTTCGAGAATAAATATAAATAAATATAATATTCATTTATTTTAATTTGCACCAAAATTAACTTAATAACCAATCTTTTGCTCACATTTACGTAACTTAATATTGTTTTAATAAACCAGCTCATAGAAGATACAAGTGAGACAAGAGCTAGATTTCAGGACTGGTCGTGTTGGCATTACGAGTTCTCTAAAGAAAATTAGAGGAGGATGAGAGTGACCGCTGTGAACCTTCCCAGTGTAAGCAGCTGGTTGGACAATTCGCTACCGGTATTTGTAACTCTCACATACCTACTGCGGTGCTATGGCATCTTGCTTGGAAAATGGGAGGTAATCCGGGTTGATCCGAGGAAGGGTAGGGTTATCCTAAAGCTTTTGCAACAAGATCCCTTAGCCAGCATCAAAATTAGATAGTACTCGTAGCGGCCATCGTAGACGGGACAATATCTTTCTCCAAATTCAAACAAATCATGTTGGAAATCATTCTACTTTCGGGATTCACAGAAACTCTCACTTAATACTGGTCCAGGATAAACTGAAACATCGTTTCTTCTCCAGTGTTTTTTTTTTTTTTTTTTTTTTGGTGTGTGAAATGTTCTAGCTACGATATTGAGACGGTTTTATTCACTTATGAAAAATAACTTATTATTATTATTATTATTATTATTATTATTATTATTATTATTATTATTATTATTATTAAGTTTATTATTATTATTATTATTATTATTATTATTATTATTATTTTTATTATTATTATTATTTTTATTATTATTATTATTATTATTATTTAGAGAGAACGCTAAATTCATAGGGGTTATACAGCGGTTGATCCAACTAATAATAATATTAAATTCTTTATTCCTACAAGTACATGCACAAGGTATACAGACCATAGTTGACATCAATAACTTACTGCTACATAGAAAGCCCCTTGTTAGGCAGAGCATTTCAGGCAAATTAGTTCAGTTTTGTCCCAGGATGCGACCCACACCAGTCAACTAACACCCAGGTACCCATTATTACTGATGGGTGAACATGGACAACCGGTGTAAGGAAACACTCCCAATGTTTCCACCCCTTAGCTGGGAATCGAACCCGGACCCCTCGCCGTGCGAAGCGAGAGCTTTTGCCACCAGGCCACGGGGCACCGTGAAGACTAGGTTTAGTTCCTTGGCTCTCGAACCAAGGAATTAAATCCCCCTTGAGGGGTCACAGCCCCCTTTGAGGGGTCCCGACATATTATACAAGGAAGACAAGCATCGTCCAACCCATCATTCAGAAGCCCACCAATATGCTGTCAGTGTAACAGAATATTAAAAGTCGTATGTACGTGTATGTGTGTGTGTGTGTGTGTGTGTGTGTGTGTGTGTGTGTGTGTGTGTGTGTGTACTCACCTAGTTGTACTCACCTAGTTGAGGTTGCGGGGGTCGAGTCCGAGCTCCTGGCCCCGCCTCTTCACTGATCGCTACTAGGTCACTCTCCCTGAGCCGTGAGCTTTATCATACCTCTGCTTAAAGCTATGTATGGATCCTGCCTCCACTACATCGCTTCCCAAACTATTCCACTTACTGACTACTCTGTGGCTGAAGAAATACTTCCTAACATCCCTGTGATTCATCTGTGTCTTCAGCTTCCAACTGTGTCCCCTTGTTACTGTGTCCAATCTCTGGAACATCCTGTCTTTGTCCACCTTGTCAATTCCTCTCAGTATTTTGTATGTCGTTATCATGTCCCCCCTATCTCTCCTGTCCTCCAGTGTCGTCAGGTTGATTTCCCTTAACCTCTCCTCGTAGGACATACCTCTTAGCTCTGGGACTAGTCTTGTTGCAAACCTTTGCACTTTCTCTAGTTTCTTCACGTGCTTGGCTAGGTGTGGGTTCCAAACTGGTGCCGCATACTCCAATATGGGCCTAACATACACGGTGTACAGGGTCCTGAATGATTCCTTATTAAGATGTCGGAATGCTGTTCTGAGGTTTGCTAGGCGCCCATATGCTGCAGCAGTTATTTGGTTGATGTGCGCTTCAGGAGATGTGCCTGGTGTTATACTCACCCCAAGATCTTTTTCCTTGAGTGAGGTTTGTAGTCTCTGACCCCCTAGACTGTACTCCGTCTGCGGCCTTCTTTGCCCTTCCCCAATCTTCATGACTTTGCACTTGGTGGGATTGAACTCCAGGAGCCAATTGCTGGACCAGGTCTGCAGCCTGTCCAGATCCCTTTGTAGTTCTGCCTGGTCTTCGATCGAGTGAATTCTTCTCATCAACTTCACGTCATCTGCAAACAGGGACACCTCAGAGTCTATTCCTTCCGTCATGTCGTTCACAAATACCAGAAACAGCACTGGTCCTAGGACTGACCCCTGCGGGACCCCGCTGGTCACAGGTGCCCACTCTGACACCTCGCCACGTACCATGACTCGCTGCTGTCTTCCTGACAAGTATTCCCTGATCCATTGTAGTGCCTTCCCTGTTATCCCTGCTTGGTCCTCCAGTTTTTGCACCAATCTCTTGTGTGGAACTGTGTCAAACGCCTTCTTGCAGTCCAAGAAAATGCAATCCACCCACCCCTCTCTCTCTTGTCTTACTGCTGTCACCATGTCATAGAACTCCAGTAGGTTTGTGACACAGGATTTCCCGTCCCTGAAACCATGTTGGCTGCTGTTGATGAGATCATTCCTTTCTAGGTGTTCCACCACTCTTCTCCTGATAATCTTCTCCATGATTTTGCATACTATACATGTCAGTGACACTGGTCTGTAGTTTAATGCTTCATGTCTGTCTCCTTTTTTTTTTTTTTTTTTTTTTTTTTTGTGTGTGTGTGTGTATGTGTGTGGTGTGCTTTGGTTGTATGTATGTCTACATGTATCTGTGGATGCATACGTGAGTTTATATTTCGTTTCCGGCACACTATTGCACGTTCACATGTTATCAATGCATGCATGCTTGCTTGCATGCATTCATATATGCCAGCATGTATGTGGTAGAAGTGCTGGATATACAGTAATAGTGGTTGATGTGTTGTGAAGCTGGCAAGAGGAGAGCAAGCAGTTGCTCCTGCCTAAAATAAGACCCAGCGCCAGTAGTCTTAGTATACTTTTAGATGTACTCTCTAGGGCCGCCTTCCGCGGCGAGCTTTACCGTAAGGGATTCTTTCGGACCCCCGGGAGTCTTACCCGAGATAGTCGCTTACAGGTGTGTCGTAGCTCTCGGGACTTCTTGCCAGGGACAAAAGTTGTTTTCGAAAGTTTCAGAGGCGCTGAAAAAATATGATGCCGTTTATTTGGAGTTTCCGTAAACCTCGTGATACTTCCACACACAAGCCTGTTACAGAAAATTGCAGCATTGAAGGGAAAAAAATCTCTCATGGATCGAGGAGTGGTTAACTAATAGGTAGAAGAGTTTACATATACGAGGGGAAATGAGAGTGGGGACTGGTCACAAGCGGAATCCAGATTTGGGCTTGTTTGTCATAATCTACATTAATGACTTTGACGAAGGAATAAAAAGCGACACAGTTGGCTGCTGAAATAAAAATAAACCGAACAACAGATTCGGAGGAGGCACTTTGAACTTTAGTAAAGTTTGATCATACAGAATGTGAAAGACTTGGGAATCATGCTAAGCAGAAAAAGACAGCAGTGTTGAAGCATACGTAGCAAGGCCACCAGCCCACTTTGATTTATATGAAGAAGTATGTAATACAGACAAGACACATGTGCAACACCAGGGTATCTTGCCTGGAGATACGTTTAGCTTGCACAACAGGCTTTTTTAGTCTAATAAAGGAACATGATGACAGAGCCTTGTATAGTGGAGCCAGCAGAAGAAGTGAAAAGTTGTAGAAGTTGTAAACGTGGTGTCTGGTGGGATAGGGAGGGAGGAGGGGAGGACCAACTAGTGCGAGTAGATTATGTCCAAAAGGTGGATCAGAGGTAGGCAATAGTTGTAAAAGATATCGTCAGGTGTTGCACATACTTCTCATTCATCAATTTTAAAGCACTTTATATACCTTTGATCCAATAACAATAATATATTATTATTATTATTATTATTATTATTATTATTATTATTATTATTATTATTATTATTATTATTATTATTATTATTATTATTTTGGATAAGTTGGAGATAAAAACACACAAGGAAACACTTAAGATATTTTAATAATTAGACGTCTTGACCCTGGGATCTTACTCACTCCTACTATAAATGGGGTAGGAAATAAATATATATAATCAAAGACAGATGTGAATTAAGGAGCTGTGGTGAGGTCAGGTGAGGAACTGTGTAGAAGTGAGGAGCTGTGGTGAGGTCAGGTGAGGAACTGTGTAGAAGTGAGGAGCTGTGTTGAGATGAGCATCTCCATTGAGTTTGAACGGATATCCGAGCGCTCCGCCCACCTCGAGACACGGCCGTCACCGCCACTATCAAAGACATTAGTGAGCCTAAGAGGATTAATGCCAGCCTCGAGGAGAACGCAGTCATGTCCACTATCTTTGTATCAGTGGTAGTAGTTGTTGTAGTAAAGTTTACGTGTGTAAGAAAGGTAGGGAACGTGTCCACAAGCTTGTAAGAACAGATATGTTTGTCACATGAATAACATTAACAACGCCAGTGTTTAAAATATCACGGCGTCACATCATAAGGATTGACCCAGGACGAGCATGGTTATCCAAGAAAGGAAAAATGCTTGAAATCGGCTCTTATTCATAGCAGACACCATCACCCAGAACCAGGGAAGTTTCCAGTTGGTGGGACTCCTGGTCCACATGCTCCCCAGCACACCGCCCGATTCACCCGATAGCCAAGTTCACACCTCAAGAAGACTCGTCATCTGCTCTCCCTGCTATGTATATATATATATATATATGCTTACCATATATATATATAGATTTGTCTCCAAGCGAAACTTTGTCACAATGAAGGTCTCCACTCTACCAAAGTGTCTTTATGGGCGAATGGTTAAAGAATTAATTAAGAGTCATCAATTAATAAAGACTTGTGTCAGGAGACATTTGAAATGATCATCCCACCACCAAATACGCTGAGTACTCTGCTGTTGGTATTTTTCATTTCCTAGTAAAATTGACATCCAGTGACTCTGGCCTCAGCACAGAGTGCACCGTCTTGCTCCCAATTTCTCCTCAATAGGATTTGCGTCAATTTCCGTTATATCTTTCATAAGGTGCCCAAGTTTACGAGAAAATCTATCAGAAACAACATCTGACTATCAAATTAAAAGAGTAAACGGCACTTAATTTTTAATCATAAGAATGAAAAAAAATTGCAGTCCTTCTCACGCATTTGTCTAACGCAAAGTTTATAGCTCTAGCGCTTCTACTTGGCAGATTATCCCGCTCATCTACAACGTTATTACTAAACCAGTACCTATACGATATCCTTTCTGAATCTGAATTTATGAAACTTGAATCCACTGTTACGAGTTCTTTCTTGGTTAGATATTCTCAACACCACATTTATATCATTGTATCTTTTTTAACTTGTCTTCCATTTATATGCTTCACTCTTATCTTCCATTATTCTCCGGCTGTCAAGAGAATATAGACTCAGGGTTGAGTCTTTCTTCGTATGTAAGAGTGTTATACAGTGGATTAATTTCGTCAACATTCTCTCAATTATTACATTAGTGGTACACAGTACTCACCTAACTGTACTCACCTAATTGTGGTTGCCAGGGTCGAGACTCAGCTCCTGGGCCCAACCCTTCACTGGCTGCTACTGGGTCCTCCCTCTTCCTGCTCCATTAGCTTTATCATACCTCGTCTTAAAACTATGTATGGTTCCTGCCTCCACTATATCACTTGCCAGATTACTCCACTTCCTAACAACTATGTGCCTGAAGAAATACTTCCTAATATCCCTTTGACTCATCTGAGTCTTCAACTTCCAATCGTGACCCCTTGTTTCTGAGTCCCATCTCTGGAACATCCTGTCTCTGTCCACCTTATCTATTCCACGCAGTATTATGTATGTCGTTATCAAGTCTCCCCTGACCCTCCTGTCCTCCAGTGTCGTCAGGCCGATTTCCCCTAACCTTTCTTCGTAGAACAGTCCCCTTAGCTCTAGAACTAGCCTTGTCGCAAACCTTTGCACTTTCTCTAATTTCTTTCACGTGCTTGACCAGGTGTGGGTTCCAAACTGGTCCTGCATACTCCAGTATGGGCCTGACGTACACAGTGTACAGAGTCTTGAACGATTCCTTACTGAGGTATCGGAACGTTATTCTCAGGTTTGCCAGGCGCCCATATGCCGCAGCAGTTATCTGGTTAATGTGTGCTTCCGGCGACGTGCTCGGTATTATACTCACCCAAAGATCTTTCTCCTTGAGTGAGGTTTGCAGTCTTTGGCCACCTAGCCTATACTCTGTCTGCGGTCTTCTTTGCCCTTCCCCGATCTTCATGACTTTGCATCACGCAGGGTTAAATTCCAGGAGCCAGTTGCTGGACCACGCGTCCAGCCTATCCAGGTCTCTCTGTAGACCTGTCTGATCCGCATCTGATTTAATTCTCCTCATTAACTTCACATCATCTGCAAACAGGGTCACTTCTGAGTCTATCCCTTCCGTCATGTCATTCCTATATACCAAGAATAGCACTGGTCCCAGGACTGAACCCTGTGGGACCCCGCTCGTCACTGGTGCCCACTGTGATACCTCGTCACGTACCATGACTCGTTGTTGCCTCCCTGTCAGGTATTCTCTGATCCATTGCAGTGTCCTTCCTGTTATACGTGCCTGATCCTCTAGCATCTGCACTAATCTCTTGTGAGGAACTGTGTCGAAGGCCTTCTTGCAGTCCAAGAAAATGCAATCATCCCACTCTTCCCTCTTATGTCTTACTTCAGTTACCTTGTCATAGAACTCCAGTAGGTTTGTGACACAGGATTTGCCATCCATGAAATTGTGCTGGCTGTCGTTTATAACCTTGTTCCGTTCCAGGTGTTCCACCATTCTCCTCCTGATAATCTTCTCCATGACTTTGCATACTATACACCTCAGTGACACTGGTCTATAGTTTCGTGCCTCGTATTTGTCTTCTTTCTTAAAGATGGGAACTACACTTGCCGTCTTCCATACCTCAGGTAGTTGCCCAATATCAAGGGATGTGTTGAAGATTGTGGTTAGTAGCACACACAGTGTCTGCTCCCTCTCTGAGGACCCATGGAGAGATGTCCGGTCCCACCGCCTTTGAGGTATCAAGGTCACTTAGGAACTTCTTCACCTCCTCCTCGGTTGTGTGTATTTCATCCAACACTTGTTGGTATATCCTTTGTTGGTGTACCCCTCTGTTTTGTCTTCCCAGTGTCCCTTCTGCCTACACTGTAAATACTTCCTGAAATCTCGTGCTGAGCTCATCACATACTTCTTGGTCGTTTCTTGTGAGCTCTCCACCTTCTTTCCTCAGCCTGATTGCATGGTCCTTGACTGTTGACTTCCTCCTGATGTGGCTGTAAAGCAGTTTCGGGTCAAATATGATTTTCGATGCTATGTCGTTTTCGTACTGCCGCTGGGCCTCCCTCTTTTTCTGTGCATACTCGTTTCTGGCTCCTCGACTAATCTCTTTATTTTCCTGGGTCCTTTGCCAACTTTACTTTTTCCATTCTCTAGCGCCCTTAGTTTTTGCCTCCCTACACCTTCGGGTAAACCAGGGGCTCATTCTGGTGTTCCCATTATTTCTGTTTCCCTTGGGAACAAACCTTTCCTCTGCCTCCTTGCATTTTGTTCTTACGCAGTCCATCATTTCGTTTACTGATTTCCTACCAACTCTCTTTCCCACTGAACTTCCTGCAGGAAGGTCCTCATACCTGTGTAGTCCCCCATTTTATAGTTTGGCTTTTCCCTTTGGTGGGAACCCTGTCATATGTGGCATTTTGCCAAGGAGAGAAGTTGGAAATGAATGGTTGTCCAGGGAAATTGGTGTCAATTGCTGGCTGGACAAATACTGTAAGGAAAATGCGGTAACATTCATTGACAACTGGGACCTCTTCTATGGCAGAGATGACATGTATGCCAGGGATGGGGTTCACTTATCTAGGTCTGGGGTGGTAGCACTGGCAACTGCAGTGGAGGGAGCAGTTAGGACTTTAAACTAGGAATAGTTAGTGGTATGGGTTTTGGCAGGAAAACAGTGAACTCCCAGTGTAGTAATATTACGAGTTCTAGGGGAACTAGTAATAAGCAGAACGAGGTAGATATTGAAAAGCCAGGGACTTTGGGTGATAAGGACAGTAATAGGTTTAGTAGAAAAACAGAAATGAGCAGGAAGGGTAAAGAGAAAGGAGAGTCTTTCAATGTTTATTATGCTAATTGCCGTAGTGCTAGGAATAAGATGGACGAGTTGAGATTAGTTGCTAGTGCAGGTAACATTGATGTATTTGCCTTAACTGAGACGTGGTTTAATTCAAAAAGTCGGGACATGCCTGCGGAATGTCATATTCAGGGTTTTAAATTGTTCCAAGTAGATAGAAGTATCGGGAAGGGGGGTGGGGTGGCATTGTATGTCCGAGATCGCTTGAACTGTTGCATAAAAACGGGTATTAAGTCTGAAGTAACACATACAGAGTCAGTTTGGATAGAATTTTCAGAGGGGCATGAAAAACTGATTTTAGGAGTGATATACCGTCCCCCAAACTTAGATAGGGACCAAGGGAGACTACTATGGGAGGAAATTGTTAAGGCCACAAGGCACGATAATGTAGTAATTCTAGGAGACTTTAACTTTAGTCATATTGATTGGAATTTCTTGACTGGGAATTTAGAATCATACGACTTCTTAGAAGTAGTTCAGGATTGTTTTTTGAAGCAGTTTGTGACAGAACCTACAAGGGGAAATAACCTGCTTGACTTAGTTATGGCAAACAATGAATCCCTTGTTAATAATTTAGAAATTTCAGAGGAACTGGGTGCTAGCGACCACAAATCAATTACATTTAGCATTGAATGGAAGTACGATAGTAGCGATAACTCAGTAACAGTCCCAGATTTTCGCTTAGCAGATTACGATGGGCTTAGAGAACACTTATCATCTGTTGACTGGAGTAACGAAGTGAGCTATCAATATGACAGTTTTCTGAACACAATACATGCTGCTCAAAGAACGTTTATCCCATATAAAGAAATTAGATCAAATAGAAATGACCCAAAATGGATGAATAATAGGCTCAAATATCTACTAGGGCATAAGAAAGGAATTTATAGGCGTATCAAAAGAGGTGAGGGTCATCTTATGAATCAGTATATTGACATTAAGAGGGACATTGAAAAGGGGATAAGAAAAGCTAAAAGGGACTATGAAATTAAAGTTGCTAGGAATTCTAAAACTAACCCAAAAAGTTTTTTCCAGGTCTATAGAACAAAAGTTAGAGATAAGATAGGTCCCCTTAAAAATAACTGTGGGCACCTTACTGACAAAGAGAATGAAATGTGCTCGATTTTTAATAATTATTTTCTCTCAGTTTTTACACAGTAAACTAATTTTTATAGTGGGCTAGAAGAAGATAAATTATGTAACATCACAGTCACTAGTGAAATGGTTGTGAAGCAGATAGACAGACTGAAGCAAAATAAGTCGCCGGGTCCTGATGAGGTTTTTTCAAGGGTTCTTAAGGAATGCAAAATGGAACTCTGTGAACCATTAACTAATATTTTTAATTTATCTCTTCAAACAGGTGTAGTGTCTGATATGTGTAAGATGGCTAATGTAATTCCTATTTTTAAAACAGGGGACAAGTCGTTACCGTCAAATTTCCGCCCAATAAGCCTGACCTCAATTGTAGGCAAATTACTAGAGTCAATTATAGCTGAGATTATAAGAAGCCATCTCGATAAGCATAGCTTGATTAATGTACTCAGCATGGATTCACAAGAGGCCGGTCTTGTCTAACTAATTTATTAACTTTCTTCAGTAAAGCTTTTGAGGCTGTTGACCACGATAAAGAATTTGATATTATTTACTTAGATTTTAGTAAGGCTTTTGATAGAGTTCCGCACCAAAGACTGTTAAAGAAAGTGGCAGCTCATGGCATTGGGGGAAAAGTGCTCTCGTTGATCGAGTCATGGCTCACTGACAGGAAGCAGAGAGTGTCCATAAATGGGGTTAAATCCGAGTGGGGATCTGTAACAAGTGGCGTTCCACAGGGATCAATCTTGGGCCCGTTGTTGTTTATAATATATATCAATGATTTTGATGAGGGAATTACTAGTGATATGAGCAAATTCGCCGATGACACAAAGATAGGTAGGATAATTGATTCAAACGTAGATGTTATGGAACTTCAGGAGGATTTAAACAAACTCTAGTCTTGGTCAGAAAAGTGGCAGATGCAGTTCAATGTAGATAAATGCAAGGTTCTGAAGCTTGGGAGTGCCCATAACCCTAGTACTTATAAGTTAAATGATGTAGAACTTAGCCATACAGATTGCGAAAAGGACTTGGGGGTTATGGTGAGCAGCAACCTTAAACCAAGACAGCAATGCCTAAGCGTATGTAATAAGGCAAATAGATTACTGGGATTTATATCAAGAAGTGTAAGCAACAGAAGTCCAGAGGTCATACTGCAGCTTTATACATCATTAGTAAGGCCTCACCTACATTATGCAGCTCAGTTCTGGTCTCCATATTACAGAATGGACATAAATTCGTTAGAAAACATTCAGCGTAGGATGACTAAATTAATACATAGCATTAGAAATCTTCCTTATGAAGAAAGATTGAAGACTCTTAAGTTACATTCACTTGTTAGACGAAGAATGAGGGGAGACCTGATCGAAGTGTATAAGTGGAAGATAGGTATTAATAAAGGGGATATTAATAAGGTCTTGAGGATGTCTCACCAAGAGAGAACCCGCAGTAATGGATTTAAATTAGATAAGTTTAGATTTAGAAAGGACATAGGAAAGTATTGGTTTGGAAATAGGGTAGTTGATGAGTGGAACAGTCTACCTAGTTGGGTTATTGAGGCTGGGACTTTGAGTAGTTTCAAATTTAGGTTGGATAAGTACATGAGTGGGAGGGGTTGGATTTGAGTGGGACTTTCACATCAGAGCTTATTTCTTGGGTGGCATTGAAAATTGGGTTGGGCAAATGTTTTGTTAGTGGGATGAATTGTAAAGGACCTGCCTAGTATGGGCCAACAGGCCTCCTGCAGTGTTCCTCCTTTCTTATGTTCTTATGTTCTTATGTCCTGTTACCCTCTCCACTTGTAGCTCTACGATGTATTCAGAGCTCAGAACCACGTGGTCACTAGCTCCAAGGGGCCTTTCACAAGTGATGTCCTCAATGTCTAAGCTACTCAGGGTGATCACAAGGTTCAGTCTTTCTGGTTCATCCTCCCCCCTCTCTCTGGTGGTGTCCCCTAACATGCTGTTGCATGAGGTTTTCCAGTACCACATCCATCAGCTTGGCTCTCCATGTTTTGGGACCCCCATGTGGCTCTAGGTTTTCCCAATCAATTTCCCTGTGGTTGAAGTCGCCCATAACCAGTAACTTTGCTCTACTCGAGTGAACTCTTCTTGCCACCTCAGTTATTGTGTCCACCATTGCTCTGTTGCACTCATCATATTTCTCTCTTGGCCTCCTGCAGTTCTGTGGCGGGTTATAAATCACTGCAATGACTACTTTATGTTCCCCTGACTGAACTGTACCTACTATGTAATCCCTTTCTCCAATCTCGTTCATTCCTTCTATTTCCTGATATCCCCATCGGTTTTTAATGAGCAGTGCAACCCCTCCTCTCCCTCTGCTCCTTCTATCCTTCCTCAGGATCTGATATCTGGGTGGGAAGATTGTGTGTTACTGTCCCAGTGAATTTTGTTTCTGTGACTGCTATGATGTCTGGGGACATCTCCTTGATTCTTTCATGCCACTCCTCACATTTATTCGTTATTCCCTTCCCGTTCGTGTACCAAACCTTCAGCTTCTTTTCTATAACTGTGGTCCAGGGAGAATGGTGGGTTTGGGGGAGCAGATGCCCTGGCGGGGGCCTATAGGGGGTTGCTGTGAGGGTGGGGTCTTTGGTGTGCGGGGTGGGGGCAGAGGGCCTATGGGGGGTTACAGTGGGGGTGGGGTTGTGGTGAGGGGGACTGCGGTAGAGGGTACAGTGTGTGGGTTACTGTGGGGATGGGGTTTGTGGTGAGGGGGATGGGGGCAGAGGGTTTATGAGCAAAACACATACAGAACCCGAGTATCTTCATTGACGACGTTTTGCCTGCACAATAGACTTTTTCCATTGAATGCAGAGTTGAATATTATACTAGAGACAGTTGAAGAAGTGGAGAGGTAATTTTAAGTTGTTCACTGCCTTAGTCTTGATAGGTGTTCAGTCCCTTAGTATTGACAGGTTGTCAGTCCCTTAGTCTTGATAGGTGTTCAGTCCCTTATTAGTCTTGATAGGTGTTCAGTCCCTTAACCTTGATCTACCTAAAACAGAGGCGTGAGGGCAGAGACATATACTGGAGCCAGAGGAGAGTTGCAGTAGTTGAAGACAGCATCATAGGAGGGTGTGACCAATAGTGGAAATAGGTCATATCCATACGTTGGCCAGCGGATGGCCAACGTTTGGACATAACTGAGCAACTCCTGCTGAGAGTCTAATCAGGCTTCCGTATATGTCTCCATGATTCAGTTTCACGAAGGCTGAGGGACTGAATGCCTTCATATCAAGGTTGAAGGACTGAAGATCTCACTATTAACTATCCACTTCCGTTCTCTCCAGTAAATTATCTCTGTATTGGCTTGTAAAATACACCGATTAGTGAAGTTTCTTCATAAGCAAACATACTCAGAAGTACATTATTCATCAATTTGTCGGAATTCTATATCATTACTGTAACGATATACGATATTGTGTAGACACCGGAAGTAGATGGAGACTGTGGTATCGTGGGTTGCCTCATATTTGTTTTTGTTTTAAAGCCAGTTAAAGTTCTCGCTGCGGTTAAAGTTTAATTAAGCCTCATGTCAGGAGATACTGTGTTCTTCCTGATCAACCATACTCGCCATGAGTCTTGCCTCTTCCTGCCCGTACCCCGCCTCTACTACATCCTAGTATAAGTGTACAAAGAGCTGTGAATAAAGGTAGGTGTGTGTGTGTGTGTGTGAGAGAGAGAAAGAGAGAGAGAGAGAGAGAGAGAGAAAGAGAGAGAGAGAGAGAGAGAGAGAGAGAGAGAGAGAGAGAGAGAGAGAGAGAGAGAGAGAGAGAGAGAGAGAGAGAGAGAGAGAGAGAGAGAGAGACTAAACACAAGTTTTCACATTCTCAGTAACTCTCTGCTTATTTTCTTAACCACCTCTCCTACCACGGGTGTTTCCTCACCTCCCAAAGCTCCCACCTCCTACATTAACCCTCATCACAATTCTTTACCCACCTACGTTCAGTGTGTGTCTGTCCGCAAATCTCCTACTCCCACCACAACACGTAGTGGGGACATCTTTATAGCTTACAAACAGTCATAAACAGTTACAAACAGCACAAGCAATCAAGCGAGCAAACAAAGAGGGCGTGCACGACGGAACACACACACACACACACACACACACACACACGCATATCATTCGACCAATAATACCTCGTAGTTAAATGTGTCCAACCCTTGTGGTGGCTCGGAGATAATGGTCCCAAAACATCAAGTTAATTGGCTAATAAAATGTAGAAGCTTTGTAGTGTAGAGTAGCAAGGAGGACGAAGAGACTACTAGAGGAGACTGCAGTCTCTCTCTCTCTCTTTCCCTCTCTCTCTCTCTCTCTCTCTCTCTCTCTTTCTCTCCATTCCTTTAGTACACAACTACAAGAGACCACCAATATATCTTCCTGCGTCCTGTTCTATGCTAGGCGAGGTCAAGTTGCTCTACCTGGGTCCTGTCCCACGCTAGGCGAGGTCAGTTTGTTCTCAGTGTTTTTCATTCATGTCTTTCAGATCTATTCTTAATTCGTTCCAGTGCATTTGCATCAGTGACGTTGCTTGGCAGTTTGCTCCACTTGAAAATCTATTTCTTTTTCTTTGACATTCGTGAATTTACAAACTGAAAGCAGATGCCTTGTCTAAGGTAAACTATTATTCTGCAAGCCGGAGCCCATTTCAGTTTCCTAAAACACGGGGACCCGTTTACTGCTGGTTAAAAAGGGAGTCAACAGGTGGGAGGACTTTCCCATGTGTCTATACACTCCCGGGAGTGAACCTGGGCTTTTGGGTTGAGAGCCGAAGCTGGCTATCATTCATCTATGGTTTTGATAAATTTTTAAGTGACTTTTCCTCGGAAACTTCTCGAAGGTCTGAGACCGTTTTGAAAAACGGTCTGAAAAATGTTTCATGAGGTTTCTCCAGACTGTTTAGAAGAAATGTCTCAAACCTCAGGGAACGTTACCAAGAAGATTTGAAAAACGGTCCCATCAACGCTTTTGGATTGCATTTCGAAAAATGTTTTCATGAGCCCTCCAAGACGTGTCGGAGACCGATTGGAAATGGTCTCAACAACCTCATGGGACATTTCTGTTTAGACAAACGGTCTCATAAAACTCAGCGTGAAGGCCACATCTGAAACACACTAGAAATCTCGAAAAAAAATGTCTGGAGATTTGCCACCAACTAGCGCCTGTACCTAGAAACCTAAGCTGCGACGGAGGACAAAGAATTCAAGTCTCTTTGCTGGAAAAAAAATGATGCTTCGAAGAGTCTGAAGATTTTCCTTAGCTGTGACTTCAGGCAAAGAATTCAGTGCCCCATTGATGGATGAAAACGATGTCTTGAAGAAGACATGATCGCAGCATTCAAGATTTTTCAATGTATTGACAAAGGTAAAAAAAAAAAAAAACGGGGTGGAACGAGATACAACCAGAGACTGAAAGTGAGAATATCAGTCACTTCTTCAATAAGTGGTGAGCAAGTGGAATAAACATAGAGCTGAGGTGAACTTTATTCATGTCTTCAAAGTTATGTATAGTATACACAGCTTATTTGATTACTGATGGTTGAGAGGTGAATCCCGAGAGCTTGAGCACAGCCCCAGAAACATAAGACTTTCATATTTTTTTCTCCCCTTCTAAACGTGGTAATTAAAAATACATCTTGGGAAATGGTGTTAAAAGAACATAAACGCCTCTCACAGTGTTCGGGCAGATTACTATAAACAAGTACATGAAACATTTGAGCCACAGTTGTAGTGGGTCCTCCAAGCCGTTAGATGTCTGCCAGCTGTGTCTTCAAGAAATGGAATTTGTTGAGTGTCTGAGAGATAACAGACATTCGTGAGTTCGAATCCACGTTATTCATTCTCTCATACACCCCCACCCCCCACTCCCCAACCCCCACCCCCACCCATACACATGTACGTACGTACGTAATTATATGTGTACACACGCTCAGCAAGATTAGTCAGTACACCAATATAAAGGGGATAGTTCCCTCCCTCCCCACGGCTGCTCCTCCAGCCCCACCTCACCCTGTCCCACTCTGTCCAGCACCTCCCCGCTCCATCTCGCAATTTCCATCCCACCCAACCCCCCCACACCTCCGTGCCCCACCTCATCTCACACCAACCCCCACCTCGCCTTGCCTCACCACACCCCATACATCCGTTGACTCGTCTCACCTGTTGCCTCACCTCACCTGTTGCCTCACCTCACCTGTTGCCTCGCCTCACATGATATTTAACCACCACTACAGCCCACTCCACCTGCTGCAGTGGCTGTTGCAACGGCCCAAGAAACACGAAATAGAATGTGATACCCAGGTATCAAAACTTGATACTCGGGTACCAAAATTAATCCAGAGCTGTATGTACAAAACACTTCTAGATCACTGGGTTACGGACAATCAGACATTGCTAGCAAACAGGCAGATTAGAGTAAGAACATTTGTGTAATATAAATAAAAGAAAGGTAAGAAAATCGTCGGATTGTCAAGTCAGGGTAGCACAGAAATATTTTAATCATGTAATTACTGTAATTTGATCAGCTTAGTTACCTTCTACCGTGTAATTATGCATTACTTGTGTACGAATGAAGATAATTTTTATTTTAGACTTTTCTTAGGTTATGTTTGTTTTAGTTTGTTTTAAGTTGTTTGTTTTATTACCCTATTTTTATTACATTGTTTGACTCTGTATTATATATTTTATTACCCGGTTGAATTTATGTCGCCACATGTGTGGTGGTCTTATACTTTTCTGTATATACAAACACGATTACCTCTTGACAACTACGTAACACTACATAGGTAAACTATAGTTTTCACCCCCCTTCCTTTCACACTTACTACTTTCAAGACCTATGTAGTTGAGCACATCTCCAGCCTGAGGGACTGACCACCTCAAACTCGGGGTTGATAGACTGATCACATCATTTTTGCGTCGCCACTGTCTCCATGTCTGCAATCTCTGTATCTGACTGAAGAAGCCTACTATGTAGGCGAAACGTTTCGGAATAAAGATACCTAACTATTGCATAGGTGTCTTGTCTACCAGTTTCTCTCTGTTGCTACTCAATCAGTGAGTCCAATATGCTTATAAAAAAAATAGCGTGAAGGATCAGCAGGATTTTTGCATTAGTGATTTAGGCAAATAAAAAAATGAGAAATAATAAAGAGATATACACATGAATTAGCTAAGAGACTGGGTGAGGAGACGCGTCGGCCGCGATATACCACGGTAGAAGACCTGGGTCGCCGTAGCGAAATTCAGGGATACCAGGGTGAGGTCATCCCTGCGAGAGGGGAGTTTCCCACTAATCATACATGGCTCTTGAGTGACGTGGCTCTTGAGTGACGTGGCTCTTGAGTGACGTGGCTTTTGAGTGACGTGGCTCTTGAGTGCCGTGGCTCTTGAGTGACGTGACTCTTGAATGACGTGGCTCTTGAGTGACGTGGCTCTTGAGTGCCGTGGCTCCTTAGTGACGTGGCTCTTGAGTAACATGGTTGAGTGATGTGGTTCTTAAATGACGTGGCTCTTGAGTAACGTGGCTCTTGAGTAACGTGGCTCTTGAGTAACGTGGCTCTTGGGTTCTGCTGTTTTGTTCACCTGAAGGACAGGTTCTGTTACTTTATTCACCTGAAGAACGGGTTTACTGTTTTGTTCACTTGAAGGGCAGGTTCTGTTGTTTAGTTCACCTGAAGAACGGGTTCTACTGTTTTATTTACCTGAAGGACTGTTTCTGCTGTTTTGTTCACCTGAAGAACGGGTTTACTGTTTTGTTCACTTGAAGGACTGTTTCTGCTGTTTTGTTCACCTGAAGAACGGGTTCTACTGTTTTGTTTACCTGAAGGACTGTTTCTACTGTTTTGTTCATCTGAAAGACAGGTTTTACTATCTTGCTTGTTGCCCCAATATCAAAAATATTTGATATCTAAATCTAGTTAGCATAATATTAAAGTTAGACTGAGACAACGCGGCATTACCACTAGATCAAGAACCTAGAGATAATGAAACTGCAGCTGTATAGTGTAGACAGTTTAGCTGTAATTTTTGCTAGAGCTTAAGTCTAGACTAGTGTCTCATTTTTTCAGGAGTCGTCGTGGCTTTTGCAACAATTGTTCCTCATCTTCACGTTTTCCCATCCTCCTTTCCCTCCTTCATATTAGATTCTAGATGTAAAAATGGAAAAAAAATGAAGCTACTTTTTTAAGTGGAACAACTAAGAAGCCTGCTTTAGTTCTTAACTTTGTTATTTTAAAATGTTCAAGAGTAACTTAAAGACAGTCACAACCACACGACTGGCAGCGCTTGGGAGAAGCAACCGTGGTAGTGGTGTTGTCCAATTGTACCGGCGAGGTTAGGCTAGGTTAGGTTAGGTTAGGCTAGGCTAGGCTAGGTTAGGCTAGGCTAAGTTAGGCTAGGCTAGATTAGGCTAGGCTAGGCTAGGTTAGGTTAGGTTAGGCTAGGCTGGGCTAGGTTAGGCTAGGCTAGGCTAGGCTAGGTTAGGCTAGGCTAAGTTAGGCTAGGCAAGGCTGGGCTAGGCTCAGGCTAGGCTAGAACTCGTACAAGCCAATGAGTGTTGATATAATTTAACTCGTATTAGCTATGAATAGTTTCTGGTGCTTATTACGTGTCGACAAGTACCTACTGCTGTGTATGGTTGTTGTATCTTGTGTTTATTTACATTAAATTTATTGAAAAGTGAAGAGCCTGATGCTAAGCTGCAACTGAGGGACGTTATATGGTTATGCACACACCATAAGTTCAACCAATCAGCTGGAAGCGAAACTTTACTCTCATGCCAGGATGAAAACATGACGTTTTTATCTAAATTTAGTCACTTTTTGTGGAATTTCACATTTCGCTTGACGTAGTTATCATTTACAACATTTGAACTATCTACGGTGAGCGAGAACTCCCCCCCCCCCTTACTGCTCCCAACGAAAATTAAAATGAGTTTATTCAAACGCATGTTAAGGTCGTTCCTTATTTTTTATCAGGGTTCGCCTCCCCTCCCCCCGCTCGTGGCAATTACTCACGCTTCCCTGGGGGGTGAGCCCCCCAGGTTAAAAACCAATGTTCTAGACATTGAAACCTGGAATACATGACGTTACCATTGGATCTGGAATACATGACGTTATTAGTATTTTTAGAATGCACAACGTCACAGCTATTTCTAGAGCACATGACGTTATCATTATTTCTAGAGCACATGACGTTATCATTATTTCTAGAGCACATGACGTTATCATTATTTCTAGAGCACATGACGTTATCATTATTTCTAGAGCACATGACGTTATCATTATTTCTAGAGCACATGACGTTATCATTATTTCTAGAGCACATGACGTTATCATTATTTCTAGAGCACATGACGGTATCATTATTTCTAGAGCACATGACGTTATCACTATTTCTAGAATACATGACGTTATCACTTTGTAGAATACACGTTATTACTACTATTTCTAGACTACATAACGTTACCACTGTTTCTAAAATATACGTTACCACTATTTCTAGAGTGCACGACGTTACCACTTCTAGAATATGTTATGTTACTACTAACGATGCATAACGTTACCACTACAGAGTTCATGTTAATGCTAAAACTAGAGCAAGAATTAGTCCAAGACATCAAGTTGAGTGAAAATGGTGTTCAGCAGTGAAACTGGTGTTTAGCAGTGAAACTGGTGTTTAGCAGTGAAACTGGTGCTCAGCAGTGAAACTGGTGTTTAGCAGTGAAACTGGTGCTTAACAGTGAAACTGGTGTTTAGCAGTGAAACTGGTGTTTAGCAGTGAAACTAGTTAGAATAGGACAGCAGCATGTACTTTGTTGACGAGGGAGAGGAGGGGGAGGGGGAGGCACGTCAGCACCTGGCCCTGTGCCTGACATCCGTCATGTGCATGCCAGCCAGTGCCAGACCCGGCGGCGCCTGACACTCTCAGCCATGTGTAGGACTATTGATCCAAGGAATCGGATCTGCCTCTTCCCCTTCGGATCAAACCATCTACTCCCCCATTCCCCTTCCAGGAGCTATATGTCCCCCCCCCCCCTCCATCCCTCTCCCCACCTCGTCAAGTGTTCAGTATCACCTCAAGAATGGAACCATCCTTCTGGCCACTGTTGAGGCCCCTGTCAGCACGCTACGTCAGCCATGTCAGTTTGAAAGCTGTTTCTGTCATCCTGACACTTTTTTCTGTCATGTCACTTTTTGTCATACTGACACTTTTCTTGCTGTCATTCTGACACTTTTTCTGTCATCTTTACGCTTTTTCTGTCATCCTGACACTTTTTCTGTCATCCTGACACTTTTTCTGTCATCCTGACACTTTTTCTGCCATCCTGAGACTTTCTTTGTCATTCTGACACATTTTTGCTATCATCCTGGAACTATTTCCATCACCTAACACTTTTTCTGTTTTCCTAACATCTTTTTCTGCCATTCTAACACTTTGTAACCACGAACGAGTGGTATTTAATCAATAACAACACTGCGACTAGCCAAGGACTCTAACTCATGTCGTTTTGGCCCGCCTCAGGACCACGCAATCCTAGGAATCGTAGGATTGCGTGGTCCTGTGGGTTAGAGCGTCATGGGTTTTCGCTCGCCATGAGGCTGGCTAAAGCAGCATGGGTTCGAATCCTTGGCTAGTCGCAGTGTTGTTATTGATCAAAACCACATGTTCGTGGTCACTATATATATATATATATATATATATATATATATATATATATATATATATATATATATATAAAATTGTGTCTGGGGGGGGAGAGAGAAACATGGGAGAATAGTTTATTTAGGCCTCCAATCCAGGCCCTTTTCAGCAGATACAAAAAGAATGATGAGAGAACTGGTATATACAGAGGTTAAGTAGGAAAGTGAACAGTTTCTTGCAGATTCTGGGATGTTGTGTCAGTGGACGAGGGGTGGAGCATCTCGTGTCCTCGAAGTGCATCTCGTGTCCTCGAGGTGCATCTCGTGTTCTCGAGATGCATCTCGTGTTCTCTAGGTGCATCTCGTATCCTCGAGGAGCATCTCGTGTCCTCGAGATGCATCTCGTATATGGGTGAAGCTGGTTTTAACCATGCCAATGCAATTCTTACTAATCAGAGGAACAGACTGAACCTGGAAGAGTATGGTGACTTACTACTAAAACTCACCAATCACCAACTAAATATCAGTGTCCTTGTTGACGCTCTTATGATACATCCTTCCCGTTAATGATATCAACGGTTTCAGAAAAAAAAAATTGTTAAATCATATATTTTTCCCAATTTCAACATTACCTTTTTTTTATGAAGTTATTATTATTATTATTATTATTATTATCATTATTATTATTATTATTATTATTATTATTATTATTATTATTATTATTATTATTATTATTCATAGTACTATTAGTTAAAGTGTTATTTATTAAGTTTTCTTAAAATAAATGTTTGGGGGTCGATGAACAGTCTGAAGCTTCATGAAGGTGTCGATGAGGTGAAGAGTTTAGGGACCCCTGGAGTAGAATATTATGACCATACCTGCTAAGAGCGCGTCGTTATATTATTGAAGGGCTCTTGATCGAGGTTATTTTAGCTACCCCTCACCTCACACAGTGCGGATTGTGGCATTTTATTGTGAAGAAGTTACGTTCACTAGTGACTTTATCAGTTCGTCTCTGGTGGATGAAGTGTCTTCACCGTGAAATGTCACGTATTGTGACTTATTTACGTACTGTTGGTATTTTCTGCTGTTGTGTTTTTAAGAGCTTAGTGCTTTCTCGTAACCATGTTAGTAGTATTAATAGTTTAAGTGTATATATATATATATATATATATATATATATATATATATATATATATATATATATATATATATATATATATATATATTATTAACACATCGGCCGATTCCCACCAAGGCAGGGTGGCCCGAAAAAGAAAAACTTTCACCATCATTCACTCCATCACTGTCTTGCCAGAAGGGTGCTTTACACTACAGTTTTTAAACTGCATCATTAACACCCCTCCTTCAGAGTGCAGGCACTGTACTTCCCATCTCCAGGACTCAAGTCCGGCCTGCCGGTTTCCCTGAACCCCTTCATAAATGTTACTTTGCTCACAATCCAACAGCACGTCAAGTATTAAAAACCATTTGTCTCCATTCACTCCCATCAAACACGCTTATATATATATATATATATATATATATATATATATATATATATATATATATATATATATATATATATATATATATATATATATATATAAACTTGTTTCGGCTAGTCAGTAGACAATCATTTATGTGGGTCTTGCATCGCGGAGGGATTTGACGAGCTGCTGGAGTGAGAGAGGTAATGTCTGTGAAGGAATTCAGGGATACAGGTAGTATTATACTTACATTGCTAAGCACAGTACCTGCGGGCTGAAGGATCAGTAAGGATTTTGCAGTTTTGGAAGTGTGAGGCACAGTGCTTGCTGTTTTGGAGGTGAGAAGTATAGTAGCTGCACTCTGAAGGATGAGTGAGAATGCTACAGTGTTGAAGATAGGAAGCATAATACCTGCATCCTGAAGGGAAGTTGTAATTCGGTGGGACTCCTGGAAAGACAGCTAGAGAGTGAGTAATGGTGAATGTGCTTTCTTCATTGAATCATCCTGGTGGGGAACGACTTATGCGTTAAAATATAAATATTTATATGTACGAGTATGTATGGACAAACCCACAAGAAGACATTGAAGCATGAGTTACAGTGGTTACTGTTTACTGTGGTCTTACACTGAGGCTGTCTTCAACAGCCAGGTTAAGTCTGCGTATTCTGTACAGTAGTCATTTAATCTTCTGTATTTTTTTTTTCAACGCGGGTTTACTTGTGCTACTGACCAGTGTCGATTGCACTCTTGAATTATGTAATATATAGGTAAAAAAATATATATAGCGTTTCGAAGGAATATTGTCGATTCTCCACGAGATAATTCATATTTTCTTCTACGATTCAAATTATTTTTTTTTAAATATTTGCTGGGGATGAAACATGATGAATATATTAATAACCGACAAGTTTTGGACTCGTTTGAGCTTCTTGGAGGCAAGCTGGAAGCGCGGATGCGGCAAGGGTTTTCCTTCCAGATACCTAAGCTGAGGCTCTGGTAAGCTGGCAGCCCATAGATGGGACTAAGTGGTACTGGTGATCCAAGACCTTATAGTACTTATTGAGCTTGTCTGTTTCTCTGTGATCATCAGAAATATCCTGCTGACCTGCACTAAGGGGGTTTTGTTAGCCAGCAGAGATGTGAGTAGTCCCACACCAGATGGTTGACATTCTTTTATGGGGTACAAAGTAATACCGGATTATCAAATTTGCGGGACAAAAGGGATCGAGATTATCCCTCAGCCTGGGACTGCAAAAATGTCAGAGACGGTGTGGAGATATACACGTGAATCTACTGACAACATAAGTGTTCTTTCTCAACAGGGTAGCTCTGCAGATCATATGGAAACAAACAAGGTCGACAAATATAGGAAACTGGACCATCCTTACCCTTTCATCCCAATGGGATCGAAGACTTGTGGTCCTTGGAGGGAAGAAAAAACACTAAAAGTGTTCAGAGAGTTGAATTCCAGGCTGATCCTAACAACTTGAGAGGCACAGACTGCCACCTCCATGTTTCATCGCCTTAGTATGGTCGTTCAGAGTGAAAATGTAAATGTCTGCTTCATAATAGGTTCACGCCAGACTCCCAGAGGCTCCACGAGTTTCACATCTAACATTTCATTTATTTATTTTTTGTAAGATGATAATGCTTTAAAAAAGCACTCAACAGAATATTAGTTGGTATAGGAAAATATTTGTAAGCACTTAGAGAAACAATTAAATTTCCTCGTTCCTACCATTATCTGCTCCGTTGATACGGGTACTCATTAACCTAATTAGAAGTGGGACCTCATTTGTGTAATATATACCAGCGTTTGTCTTCTTTTTTTGTCAGCATTACACATAAATTTTATATGTTTCATTTCTGTTAAATGTTTTTTGTCTTCTCATTTTTATTCTTCATTTCTCTTATTTTCGATATATGTCCTGTTTATCAATTCTTCGTGCATAATCACTGTTTTCTTTATGCTCTATGACATCTTTCTGCAGATTGTCTTCACTGTGCTTACATTTTGTGTAAGTCACTTCTACATACTCTGGGCTTGAAAATCTTCATAAGTTCTCTGGGTCGTATTTCCTCACACGGTACTTTCTGTGTTCGCATTTTTCTTGCGATTTTGTCTTTTTTTCACCCTTCATTTGTTCATTTTCTCCCATTCTTCATATTTCTTTTCTCTTCAAATTTTCCTAACGGACTTCCTCGTACTCATGTTGTTTCTACCAGCATTCATCCTTTTTTGTACTTGCTTTGAAATTTTCTCTTCTCTTTTCCTGTCTGTCTTCTGCAGAGATACTTTAATAGCAATTTTGGTTTCTTCCCAGGTATTCCTTTCTTTTTTGCTTTTACTTTGAAAACCTCTTTTTCTCTATCCGGGAGTCTCGTTTAGAGACGTTTTGTTATCAGTCTTGGTTTTCTACAGCTTGGTGCTTGTAGTCTGGTGGTCATGCTCGTACTAAGTGCAGGTGGCACCAGGGTGCTGTAGACGACACGTCTGACCTCTTAATAAGAACAGTAGCATCTGTACCCCCGGCTACGGCCTCCACTACCACAGTTCCCATTTATTTTTATCGAGATTCCTGCTGAGGGGCAGTCAGGAATTTCCTTCACCTGCGACTCTAACCATCACTGACATGTCTTTTTTTCTTGGCCAAGAGGTAGCTCAGCTGATGAAGGAAAGGAGGAGAAAGAGAGTGAGAGAGAGATTAACGGAGTGGGGGATGTAATGGGGGGATTGGATTAAGGGAGAAGATCGCCATTCGGGGACCCCTGCTGGCAAGAAGTGTAACAGAATATGCAGGTGGTGTGTATATTTGGTGCGACTAAAACAAGACAACAACCTGGCCCTGCCCTCGACTTTGGGATAAAGATGGCCGGGTCTAGGACTGACCAATCAGCGCGCAGGAGCGGCCGGCCTCATGGAGTATATAAGCCAGGGACCCAGATCAGAGCGGCATCGTGCGGCTTCGGCTTTCGAGAAACAAGCGGTCCTTAAAGGTTTAGACGACAAAATCTAATAGGTGAGTTAGCCTGAGTCAATGAACAGACTCGGTGGCGAGTGAAGGAGTACAGTGCAGTGTGAAAAAGAAACACAAGGGCTACTAACAGCAGTGCCGTTAACTCAGTGTACAAGTGAGAACACTCAAGTGTTAACCGCGGGAACACTACTCTAGTGTTCACTAACACAGTGACAGTGAAGTGACACTTAACCTACTTATCTTTTTTTTCCTCTCTTTCTGCACTTGTATTTTTCTCTTAGCAGAAGTGGATTTTTTCTGTACCATTTTTTTTTAAAGTGCCAGCAAATTTTCAGTGTTATCTCCGACTATACTCACAGTTAATATTTTTTTTTATGTCACTGATGTGGCATCTTTGTCTTGACTCCTTTAACTTACGATGCATTTTCCTCTGATATAACCACTTACAATTTAACAGTGATTCACTTCGTCTTAAAATCATAAGTTTTACCTTAGAGCAATTCAGCTGGAGAACTTAAAGTGGAACAACTCACATATGTTGTAATCCATCACTGGCAGCATTCTAGAATCTCAATCTCTCTCTCTCTCTCTCTCTCTCTCTCTCTCTCTCTCTCTCTCTCTCTCTCTCTCTCTCTCTCTCTCTCTCTCTCTCTCTCTCTCTCTCTCTCTCTCTCCCGTTCATCTTTTATAATTTTTTTTGTTTCTCTCTCTTGTTATCTTGGACTTAAATATTAATAACAGCTTACTAGGCAAAATAATTAGCTTCCAATATATTTAAAGTCTCTTGTATGACCGAAAATTTATCAGAAACTTCGAGGAAGGCCTGACAACAAGCGTGTTTTGATATATTGAGAATCGAGAAATCAAATGACATTAAAGTAGAATCTGAGCTGAACGACAAAGGCATGGTAGACTCAAAGGTTATATCAGATAAGAATGGAAAGTTGTTAATGCCATCTAGAACTACGTTCATGAATAACTCTCGAAGGTGAAAACTGAAGTCAAACAGGTGGTATGAAGTTAGGGTAAACAAATGTCATCACCTCGACCACCTGTTACTTCTCATGGCCGCCCACTCGCTCCACTTTCTCTCTCTCTCTCTCTCTCTCTCTCTCAATATTTTCGTCACTTGTAGTTAGAAGGTCTTTTACTGTGCCTAACAGTGACTGTTGCAGTTTCTCTCCAAAGTTTTTAAAGCAGCAAGTGAAAGTAATACTTGGGTAGCCACGGCAGTAGTCTCTGACAATGTTGAACCACTTGTTGATAGCACACCAGATTGAGCTTGGCACCACAGTGTGTGCCCAATATCATGCATTCCTGCCTAAAGATATTGTCAACAGGGCAAAATTTTGTATACAAAATCAATACCTAGACAACTTCAATGTTTCCTAATCATCAACATTAAAAAAATACTGTAATTTAAGTCTCAATTTGCAAAATATTTTCTAGTTCATATAATAATACAAGACGGAATGGTTTTCGAGGCATCTTAACCTGTTGAATTACTCTAGTAGAATTTAGCAACTCTTGGACAGACTGCTTTTACACTCGTATTTTGAGATGAATTTTAAGTTCGCTGGCAGAATCATTCAACTACCTATCTTAGTCAAATTATACTAATTAAGAAATGTCCATGTTGTTAGAGTAGACATGAAAGGGGCCGAGATGATAGCCATTAACTCTGCAAACGTTGCATCCGTAAAGTGACCATAAAACATTACACGTGAGTTTATCAGATCAGCAAGTGGTGAGCTGTGGCGATCACTGCCAAGGAGTGAGAGTTACTGGCTAAGTCTTACTCAGCTCATCATTCAACAATCTCTCGTGGCATATAGTAATCTGTAAATGGCCAAATATCGTCATATAACTATCATATTTGAGTGTATAAACAGTTGATAATATTTTGAATTTTCCCATATGACCTATTACGCATTTTATTGATCAGGTTTAAACTTAAAGATAAGTCTGGGACTTTCTGGATTTAATGACACTTGTTTTATCTCATTCTTCCTTCTGTCACTAGTCTACTATTTGTGCAGTTTGTTTAGAAGTTCGTCATGAATCTATTACAAAAAATTCATTTCAGTTTTTTGACATTTCTCCCTTGGTGTCCAACGGCTCTCTTTCTCTCTTTCAGCATAATGGCTTACTCTTGGGACAACCGCGTCAAGTATGTTGTGAGGTACATGTACGGTAAGTAAACTCTTGAATTGTTTGGTAGGAGGCCTATTTACATACTTCCCAAGGCCTGCTCCCGCTCTCACACCTCTACCTTCCTCCTCTCCACTCCTCACATAATTATCAATTGCTTCTGCAACTTCTTTCTCTTGTTGATTATTTTAGCTCATATGCTAATTTTTTTTTTTTTACTTTACAACTTTAGTTATCCTATTGTTTCTCCTCCTATTAGCCTACTCATTCGTGTGAATTAGTTTTCCGACTACAGCATATCGTTAATAATTTCTGTTGCTTCTTTCAAATATTTCCGTTTAATCTAATTTATTAAGTTTATAGAGGAAATTATCACATACAGGTGAAGCTTAGACAAAAACAAGGCTTTGTTTCCATAACTTTAAATTGTACTTAATTATTAGAATTATAATCAAGGGGAGCGCTAAACCCGTAGGATTATACAGCGCCTGTAGGAGGGAGGGATGGAAGGTATTTAGGTTCACTTCAGGGAACTGGAGCATAGATCCACTCCCCTAGATCAAGAGCCTCTCACCAACGTCAAGGAACTTCCCTTGAGGGGTTTATATTGTACAAATATTTCCCTTGGACAACTATTTCACCAGAATGTCAAGTGATATTCCTGGTACATTAAGTGAAAAACTATACCTCGTCCCATTAACTTTATTTTCTCCGAGTCAGCTGCTAAAGACATAATTTTCATTTAATAATAGCATAGTTAATTATCATCAGAGACACCGATTAAATATGATGGTAGGATAGTTCCTCTTATTCCCCTCGGGGCAAAATCTGAAAAGTGAAAACTTTCGTGTTGTTGAGTGCGGCCGCGGGGCCCCTGGTTGTTGAGTGCGGCAGTGGTGCATCTAGTTGTTGAGTGTGGCAGTGGTGCATCTAGTTGTTGAGTGTGGCAGTGGTGCATCTAGTTATTGAGTGTGGCAGTGGTGCATCTAGTTATTGAGTGTGGCAGTGGTGCATCTAGTTATTGAGTGTGGCAGTGGTGCATCTAGTTATTGAGTGTGGCAGTGGTGCATCTAGTTGTTGAGTGTGGCAGTGGTGCATCTAGTTACTGAGTGTGGCAGTGGTGCATCTAGTTGTTGAGTGTGGCAGTGGTGCATCTAGTTATTGAGTGTGGCAGTGGTGCATCTAGTTGTTGAGTGTGGCAGTGGTGCATCTAATTGTTGAGTGTGGCAGTGGTGCATCTAGTTATTGAGTGTGGCAGTGGTGCATCTAGTTGTTGAGTGTGGCCGCGGGGTCCCTGGTTTTTGAGTGTGGCCGCGGGGTCCCTGGTTGTTGAGTGTGGCCGTGGGACCCTTGGTTGAGTGTGGCCGCGGGGCCTCTGGTTGTTGAGTGTGGCCGCGGGGCCTCTGGTTGTTGAGTGTGGCCGCGGGGCATCTGGTTGTTGAGGGTGGCCGCGGGGCATCTGGTTGTTGAGTGTGGCCGCGGGGCCTCTGGTTGTTGAGGGTGGCCGCGGGGCATCTGGTTGTTGAGTGTGGCCGCGGGGCATCTGGTTGTTGAGTGTGGCCGCGGGGCATCTGGTTGTTGAGGGTGGCCGCGGGGCATCTGGTTGTTGAGGGTGGCCGCGGGGCCTCTGGTTGTTGAGGGTGGCCGCGGGGCATCTGGTTGTTGAGTGTGGCAGTGGTGCATCTAATTGTTGAGTGTGGCAGTGGTGCATCTAGTTATTGAGTGTGGCAGTGGTGCATCTAGTTGTTGAGTGTGGCCGCGGGGTCCCTGGTTTTTGAGTGTGGCCGCAGGGTCCCTGGTTGTTGAGTGTGGCCGTGGGACCCTTGGTTGAGTGTGGCCGCGGGGTCCCTGGTTGTTGAGGGTGGCCGTGGGACCCTTGGTTGAGTGTGGCCGCGGGGCCTCTGGTTGTTGAGGGTGGCCGTGGGGCCTCTGGTTGTTGAGGGTGGCCGCGGGGCCTCTGGTTGTTGAGGGTGGCCGCGGGGCCTCTGGTTGTTGAGGGTGGCCGCGGGGCCTCTGGTTGTTGAGGGTGGCAGCAAGGTCCCGGGTTGTGCACCTGCGCAAGACGCCCCACGACTTCATGACATATTCAAACCTCCAGAAATTTAATCACTTCTTAAAAAAAAACCCGTGTAGCCTTTTCGATATACTTTCTGAAGGGAAAAAGCGTATACGTAAACTCAAGCACCGTTGACGTTACTTAGTGATTTTAGAATAAACTCTTCAAGTTATCTCTGGCAAAATAATGGAGGATCAGCCAAGTACATTGTTCTTCTGCGTGAAGCCTCTCAGTCAGTGCCTTTGCTGTATAATTTCAATGCTTCTTCCTTTGACCGAGTCTTAATAAGATACTAAACGCATTCGCTGTCTCATCTCACAGCTTTGGTCTGTTCTCCTTATTGATGTCTATTTTATTTTCATTCTCGGACTAATAAACCCCTTATACGCACAAGCTACTACACCTCTAATTAGTATTATCAGTTTTCCACCATTCGTTTGCAATAAATCTAAAAATAATTGATATTCTCTATTCGCCTGAATCCACTCTGCTTGTCGAGTTCTGCGCTGCTTGGAAAGCCAAATCAGTATTTACAAAACTTATAAGTTGATATATTGTATAGATTTCATGGCATTATTTAGCAAGTTATTTGTCATTATGTAATTTTAAACTGAATAAACAGAATCCTCATTACACATATGGTAAATGACTAGTAAGACTTCGATCCCTTGCAGAAAAATAACATTATATACAAAAATAAGCCTTAGAATTAATAGATCGAAATTTCTTTATATGGCCATTAAAAAAAGAAGCTGAGCCTAACTTTATTTTGACACGAGCAAAGGACAGCTTATATATCGTTGATGTTGCTTGTCTACAGTTCTAGATCTAACGTTATCGTATATACTGGGAACGCTTGGAAGCACTTGACTTGTACTCGTTGGAACGCAGGAGGGAGAGATATATCATAATCTACACTTGGAAAATCCTGGAAGGAATGGTCCCAAATCTGCACACAGAAATCACTCCCTACGAAAGTAAAAGACTGGGCAGGCGATGCAAAATGCCGCCAATAAAAAGTAGGGGCGCCATTGGTACACTAAGAGAAAACACCATAAGTGTCCGGGGCCCAAAACTGTTCAACAGCCTCCCATCAAGCATTAGGGGAATTGCCAATAAACCCCTGGCTACCTTCAAGAGAGAGCTGGACAGATACCTAAAGTCAGTGCCGGATCAGCCGGGCTGTGGCTCGTACGTTGGACTGCGTGCGGCCAGCAGTAACAGCCTAGTTGATCAGGCCCTGATCCATCGGGAGGCCTGGTCATGGACCGGGCCGCGGGGGCGTTGATCCCCGGAATAACCTCCAGGTAACCTCCAGGTATAACTGCAGTCACAATATGGATTATCTATGCATTATACTTCACTTAACAATTTCCTTTTAGCAGTCTCATAGCAAAAGTTATTTGCTTTTCACGGTCTAAGGTCATTTATGGCAGCGAAGACAGCAACACTAAACGTCAGTATTCATAGTAGCTGTGATGCTGCCCTGCACGAGCTCTCCCGACCATGGTTTCAGCGAGAACTTTAAGTCATAAATAAATAAAACTATACTCTGCCACGACCACTGATTCCTAACTCCATCGAGCTACGTTACCAAGCCCAGCTCCTCCGAACCTAGAGAGTGAGAGCGCGCCCCCTCGTGTAACCAGTTACCATTATAAGCATACAAAAATAGCTGATTATAATTTAATCAAGATTACCACCTAAAAATAATATTGTATTTCCGTGGGGTCTGTCTCACCCACTTCCTAACCTCAACGCTTCCGGAGCTGTATCATTTCTGTCCACAGGATATATATGCGGGGCATAGTAATTTGGCTGCTTCGGCAGCAAAATCCAAATTAAATTCAGTACCTTAATTTTCTCCTCCTCACTCAAGCCTGCCTCTACCTCTCACCCCATCTCCTTCCTCCTTCCCTCTCCTACCCAACACACGTCTAACCCTCCAAACATTTCCATGTTTCTTCCGCAACCTCTGCTTTCCCTTGTGTCAGTGTGGTAGTGGAAGACCGGGGAAGGGTGTGGTGCGCTTACTTGGTTGTGGCGCTGTGTCATCTTGACCAGAGTTCACTCTACTAAAGGTGACCCTCTCGCAGTTATAACTCTGCCCACAACTGACAATCCCCCCCCCCACTTCCTTCCTCCTTACGTCTCTCTTCCGTTCTGTTCCCAACTTTTGTCTCGCCCCTTTTCTTATCCTTACATCCTTTTCTTCCTATCTTTCTCCTTCGGTCTTTTCATTCCCTTTCTCCCCTCATCCTCACGTTACCATTATTTTCTTATCGCTTTACTTTCATCTATGTATTCTTCATCTCTGTTATCCCTGTTACCGCATATGTTTGTTTTTTCCCAGCCTTCCTCCTCTCTAACGGTAGTTATAAGTACACTCCATTAGAGGACCTGCAGACTGGCACAAAGTTTGGGATCCAGGAAATATTTGCATCGCTTGAGGACCTTTTCATTTGTGTTAACTTAAAATATTTTACTGTAGCTTTCAATGATTTCCTCTGCGTATGCTAACTAGAACTAAAATTAACTAAAACACTTTGTCAGAGTATACAACGTTTTATTGCTCTAATATATAAACGTTTATTTCATCTGAAAGGTTGAACACGTTTGCAAAATTTAATCATTACATTTATTTTCTCTCCTAGAAGCGATTTAATGTGAAAATATAAAATTAAACTGTAATTAATTTTAGTATATTAAATAAATAGGGTGAATTTTTCCTAGTGAAATATTCTCTTTGCAAAGTCGCTAGACAATAATTAAACTGGGCGTCTCGACATTGTAGTCCATTGCGCGTGCTACCTTACTTTGCCCGCAGCTTAGTCTTTAACAAAATTGCAATAAAGTTAATGCGTATTCTGTGTTCCCTACAAATTTTCTCAGTTTAACAGAGTAAAGTCCATTTGTGTCGCACAGGTGAGAGTTAAACCTTCTCAGATTCTTCTAGTTTTAAATAAACAGCCGTGACTCACGACAGGAGCACTTAGAGTAAGCATTCACTAACTCACAAATATACCACAAGAAAACCTGGCGGCTCACAACACCGACTAAACTAGCTACCGGCCAGCGGTGGTTATTTTAGTGTACAGGTTTAATGTTTCCCCAGTGAGTGCGGCAAATACTGTAAGGTTTGCCAACCCCATTGTTACATTCTCCACCAGTGTCGCATTCTTCCTTGGGTACAATATTTTGGCAGTTCCAATTTTAAGACTTTTTTTACTTGTTATCTTCTGCTACTCTAGCACCAGTGTCATGGTTCAGCGTATCCCAATCACGACTAAATAACCTGAAGTTAAAACAGTTAATTTATAGTACAAACGGGATTTGCATATTAGATATGTCTAGATTCGAATTCTACCTCAATAGATAAACTAGATAAAAACATATAGAAAGAGCAAGAAATCTGACTCGATGGCGGCTATATTATGTAGATAAGAAAAGTGATATTCATGTAGATACCACGTCAATGTGGTAAACAAGGCGGATGATAGTCAATCTTGCTGTGTTTAATTTAATTTTGCTGTAATTTGTAGACCATCCCTCCACTGAAGCTTGATATGCTACATACGCAAAAAGCTGCATCGTTTCACAGAATTTTTGTTTCAATAGTGTATTTGAAAACTGTATTGTTGCTGTTTTTACGGTTTAAAGTTTTTTGCGCCCCCCACCCACCCACTTGCCTATTTCCACCCTAAACTTATAAGCAGAAAGTGTATGTAGAATGAAATGTACAGTTCTTAAATCAGTGTTTTTACATCGCTCTTGGAGTTTATTTTATATTTGACTTGCTGGTATCCAACAGTTTTAATTTCAAGTGTTTAAATTCCTGAGATTTCAATCGGAAACATATGGTTATAATCTGCAATAAAGTCCAAGTTGACATTTTTACCATATAAACTGTATTGAGCAGTAGCCACGAGAACTATTGTTTCTTATTTACTAACGACGCCTCAAGGTATATCAATCTTGGCTAACCGCTTATTATTCTTTTGCTCACCAGACATTGACAACAACGGCTTCCTCGACAAGAACGACTTTGAGTGTCTCGCTCTTAGGAACACGCTTATTGAGGGCCGTGGTGAGTTCAACGATGCCGCCTATGCCAACAACCAGAAAGTCATGTCCAATCTGTGGAACGAAATCGCCGAGCTTGCTGACTTCAACAAGGTAAAGTTGAGACAAACCCATGGAGGGACGAAGCCTCACTCATCGTTAGGTAACAGGGTATACTTGTTGGGTCTGTCTAATTTATTCTTTTCAAAGGTTTTAATATTTAAAGTCTCAAATTAAGAGTTTACTCTAGGTTTGAGTATATCCTCACAAGTCAGAATTGCAGAAAGAAACAGGGTCATAATGACACAAGAAATTTACACAGAATACAGTTTATATTCTAAGAAAGGTTTGTAATTGCAGGTAGGGGAGGGAGGGATTCAGAATGGTTGTCAAGTTTAGTCAGAAGGGTAAAGGAAAAGTAACATCTCTTCAGGGAGATCATTACAATTGCATCATAAATACATACAGTATACGTCATAAATGACATGCTATATGGGATGGTCTAGGGCACTGTAATGAACAGGCCAGCATCGCAGAACCAGAATGTATTATAAAGGTGCGTACGCTAAATTCAGTCACTTTACGATAATCAACCAGAATCAGGTCAATTAAAAATAAAAAAAAAACTCTTACTTTCACTAATTCATGTATGTACGACTTATTGTAATTAAAAACAGTAGGCTAAACATGCATTATTTGTTACTTATAAATATCATAGAGATAATTAGAGTCTACCATTTTTTATAATTTACTGTGATGCATTTCCAGGAAGCCTTGATAGCTGGCGGGTAAATAACCTAAAATTATTATGCCTCATACGAAAGGCTAACCTGAGGTGAGAGTGCTAAGGCAGATACCATATAATCCTCTTTAATCGTGGCAGGGTTAAGTTGCCATAGCAGGAAGTTCAGACATTACATTATAAGCCCTAGGGAAGGATAACCAGAGGAGCAAGAGGGCACCAACATGATGGGAGGCAGCACTGTCTTGAAGCAAGAAGTGTGAACTGTCTTGGGACATAAGGGCGGGGGGAGCAAAAAAAATAGTGAAAGGTATCCGAGAGGGACGGAGGATAAGCAGAAGGGAAGTGTAGGGGTCACCACTGCTGTTTACAGGATGGAGAGGTCACTGTGGACGAGTTCAAAAAGGCGGTCCAGAACCTGTGTGTTGGCAAGAAGTACGATGAGTTCCCCTCATGCTTCAAGACTGTCATTTCAAGGCTGTTCAGGACGGTTGATATTAACGGTAGGTAGCAATGATGCAAACTGAAATAGCGAAGCCACTAACAACAGAATGATGCCTCTGTTGTTGCCGCTGATGATACTGCTGTTGCAGATTTAGTGCGCTGTCATAACCAACGTTTTGCAGCACAAGCCATAACCGTGTTCTCAGCAGCCTAGCCGCAAAATGTCTGCCAATATGGTATTACTTTGGCTTTAAATACATATTGCTTCTGCAGTGTCAGTCCTAGTGCATATATGTCATATTATCTTATCCATTGTTGTGAAGTTGTATACCTTTTTATGTTCATCGTGTTTCATCCATTCATGATAATCACGAAGTTGAGGTTCATTTAATATCAGAACGGCTTTCCCTATTTTTTTCTTTTACATTTATGTGAAACATACTCTTGGAACTTTATATTCAGATCGACTTCTAGCGCCTTGTTCCATTGTCGCCTTTTAACGACCTGTTCCTGGGTGATGCCTAATACAGGTAGACTCCTTGGTATTAATTGCAAGGAGAATGAAACACTGTCGCTGCTACATCGAAGAGTAGCGGCTAATTCTACAATATTCAAGATATTTTGTTTTAATATTAGTAACTGGAAAGTACTAGTCGTTGGTTGTTAACAACCCACATGCAAAAATTACATTTTCTTTTAACAGTGATGAATTTTTTCCACTTTCAGAATTAAAGTATGGCGATAGTTTTGAGCATAGTAAATCACTCTGAATGAAAACAAATATACACTTGTATTAGTCCATTCATACAATATCGGTGAAGGCTGAAACTTGTTTGAAGCCTTGATGTACAGTTTTACAAGGCTGAAACTGTTGTCGGCAGGCTTGTGATAGTTCCCCAGAGTTCGGTTCTTTCGGTGACTGCAGTCTGGTCAGAAGGGTTCGCTTTCTTTCCTCAGATTCTTCAGTAGCTTTACTCTAACGTTTCCAGGACGGTGAGGTTACCGTTGAGGAGTTCAAGCAGGCTGTGCAGAAGAACTGCAGTGGCAAGCCTTTCAATGATTTCCCCGGCGCCTTCAAGAATTTCATTGCTAACCAGTTCAAGAGCATTGACGTGAACGGTACGTTTAACCCACACGCTCTTTGGCGTGCAACAGATGTGCATCCTTCCCAACCTTTGCAGTTAACACCCTCATCGCCATTCCTTTAGCCTTCCGTTGGCTAGGAAGTGTTTTTAACGTGCCTCCATTCCACAATTTGAACCCCCCAATTTGGCGTTTCCAGGACGGAGAGGTGTCCGATGATGAGTTCAAGCAGGCCGTAAAGGTGCACTGCAGCGGCAAGACGTTCGAGAACTTCCCAAGTGCTTTCAAGTCATTCATTTCCGCCCAATTTAAGACTATTGACGTAAACGGTACGTTACCTCCCTCCTTAACAGGGATATCAGAACACTTTGTCATTCACCTCAAGAAGGTCATTAGATCACACAACAAGCACCTTCACCACCTCCAACACCAACCAACAATATTTAAGAACTTCTTATTCCCAAACCTCACCTAAAAACCCTACTTCCAGGACGGGGAAGTTTCCGGCGAGGAATTCAAGCAGGCAGTTAAGGACGCCTGTGTTGGCAAGAATTTCGATGAATTCCCCAATGCATTTAGGGTGTTCATTATAAACCAGTTTAAAACGGTTGATGTGAACGGTATGTGCGACGACTTAGTTTTTCATCTCGGTTTTTATCTTCATCTGTAGTAGTATTATCATTTATTTTCCTTTCACTTCATCACTTTTGTCCGAGTCCGATCATATCCAAGATCTCAAACCAGACACACATCTTCAAGGCTCTTTGTTAAGCACCCCTTCCTTAAGAAAAAAAAAAAAAAAAAAAAAAAGAACCTCACATTACTCCTGATAGGAAGATAGGAATCCTCAGATCAGGTGTACTTGTAAGAGGTTTCATCGGTATTCACAGATTACCCTTATTGGTTCCAGGATGGTGAGGTGACAATTGACGAGTTCAAGAAAGCTGTACAGAACGTATGTGTGGGCAAGGCCTTTGCCACCTTCCCTACTGCTTTCAAGTCGTTTATTGCTAACCAGTTTAAGACTGTTGACGTTAATGGTACGTTCAAAATGAAAAAAAAAAAGAAAAATATAATGCTTTCATGTACTTTTTTGGCTTAAGGATAAACGTATTCAGTTGTGTAATTCTCTTTGCTGCATTTGCTACAATACCCCTTTTGTGCATTCCAAGGCTTATAATAAATCAATCTCGGCAACGATTAGCAACGGCCATTTCTTGCTAGTGTATACAAATTGGCACCACATACCTGGATCTGTACCACCGACATTTACTACTTAACTTCCCGCGTAGAAGCACTATTGCTGTTGTACTTTTTTTTTCACTGTTTATGTCTTTGAGCTGCTTCCACGCTAGGATTCTTTTTATTTTTTTAGTTTTTTTTAATTTCTTGATGTTGTTTGAAGTTTTCTTTACTTCTGAGTCAAGCTTATAAGATTTCTGAAAAAATGTGTATAATGTATATGAATTAAATTTTTATTAGCTGAACAGAGATAACTGGAAACAACAGTGACAGTTTTTAAATACATTTGCACATAAATTTGAGCTTTGGGAACATCAATGCTCTTCCTGTGTTTCTCTTCCTTGCGTCACTGATCAAAATCGGTATACGCGAAGCAAATATGAAACTGTTTATATATTTTTTCTCAGTCATATACATTACACTCAGCTGCTCTCCTTCTCACTATCTGTACACAAAATCACAAACAATCGTCATCTTCTGCATTCTTTACATTTCTGTCTTCCATCTCTAATTTAATTTTCCTCACTTGTTCTTGTCATTTCCCCCCGTCGCCCGTAGACAGCCGGCCGTCAGAGAAGGGTTCACGATATTAATTAAAATTAGCTCAAGCCTCCCCAGTACATTGTGTGAATCAACAGAATGAGAAAAAATTACTTGGCCTTCTCTGATCAAGTTGCCGTAAATACGACCAAGAGACTATGGACCTTGACTGGACTCCCTTTTTTTTAGAAATTTCCTTCTAGATATTTTTTTGATTCGTCTTATAGTTTTTTCTCTATCAGCAAGAAGCTTCTACCGATTTTTTTTACAGCGATATTCATCTCGATGTTTGATATCAGGTACTTTTTAGCTAATATTCTTCATTTTACCACATGGCTGTTGCTTCCTTTTTCCTGCCTTTGTGAGCTGCGATTTGTATATTATTTTGGTTTTTTTTTGCGACACTTCCGACTTACCTTAACTACAGAGACATGTCACCCCCTCAAGCCAACCCTATGCCACCAGTTATTTACATGAAAACTTATTAATCCCTTCCTACCGTGTGCTAACATGGTTTATAATTTAGCGTATTTATGCTTTATGCTTAACATAAGACCACTCTCCGGGCGTTAATCAATAATGATTATATATATATATTGTGCCAAATAAACAGAACTTGTCGGATAGGCCGAACTCCCTTATGAACTGGATTACATTGGTAGATATATGTTTTAACTGGCAATGGTGTACTTTTTTATTTCTGAACCTAACTTAGAAACCTCACCTAATCTGACGTAATTTTGTTTACCTGAATTCTGGTATATATATTATAGGTCAGATTAAATATATTTACTATTACTTGAAATCAATGATTACTTAAAATCAGTGATTGAGTTTCGCAGATTTATGGCAAAAAAAAAAATAATTTTCACGCTGCTTATTCGGCAGAAACACTTGACATTTAGGCCTAACTCGACGGTTTGGCATATTCGACACGACATATATATATATATAATATATATATATATATATATATATATATATATATATATATATATATATATATATATATATATATATATATATATATATATATATATATATATATAATGTTATTCAGTTATTTTTTTAATTAGTGCCCTGATCTAAGGTTTGTCATTGCATGACACAACGAGAGGTCTTATTCTGTATTGGCTTTACACTGTGAAACGCGAATATATGTGCTTAGTGTGCTCGTTTCTGGCACTAAAAGGCATCGGACATCAAAAGAAGATCAAATGCTTTAACGAAGAGTCTTATACACTTATATTTCTTACTTTTATGTTACTAATAATGAGAATCCAATGATTTCTTTCTGGTTAAGCAAGTGAGAGCTTGGGGACTCCGATGTCTTTTGGCCCAAGTTTATATTTTGTACCAGCCATCATAGGTTTTAGTGTGGCGCTTGTCCCTCGGGACAAACGTCCACACTATACCTGTGCTGCTACATATATTTCTTAATACTGATATTCTTTTTCAGTGCTAGGATTTCATCTATCCTAAATCCAAAATGACAGCAGTACAGTGTTAGTATAATATTGTATATATAATGAGGCGCAAGTTAATGGTGATTGATAAACTAGGAATCTCGAGTCAATCTAAAAGAAAATCTAAATACAAATGCTAGAAACAGTATTTAATATCCTGTGGTCACTGATAATTATAGCATTGCTGTATAGCCCTTGTGGCTTAGCGCTTCTTTTTGATTATAATAATAATAGTGATAATTATAGCAGAAATTACAGGCAGAAGCTGTAACCTAGAGGACCAGGTGGTAAGAAGTAACGAAGAGAGCTAGACTATTAACTAGCGGAGGATAAAAAACTTAAGCAATGGGGATTAAGAATGTAGGTGTATCACGTCGAGAGAGTAACTATTTCAGTGAATAAAGTAAAGAAAATCTAATCAGCCTCACTGCCACGGAACAATAACACCCCCCTTCTCCACCCCTACCCCCCACCGCGACCTCTTATTAACTCTGTGTATGGGTCGCGCCCTCTGCAGGTGATGGCCTCGTTGGTGTTGATGAGTACAGGCTGGACTGCATCTCTAGGGCTGCTTTCTCCAGCATCAAGGACATCGACGACGCATACAGCAAGCTCACAACTGTAAGTGATTCCTTATTTTGTGAAATCAAAAAAATTATGCGTAATTCACCGAAGCAAGTTTTAAACATATTGGTTTAATAAACTATTAATTATTTAAGCAAATTAAAATTTCACACATTTGGAGTGATTTTGTTAAGATATATTGAGGATTCCTATGCATTGGTGAGTACGATGAATGTGAGGTTATGATGTAATTATCGTCCCAATGTAGCGGCGTCTCAGTGTTGAGTTTTCTGGCTCCCACAGGATGACGACAAGAAGGCTGGCGGCATCAGCCTCGCACGCTACCAGGAGCTCTACGCTCAGTTCATCTCTAATCCCGATGAGTCCTGCAACGCCGTCTACCTTTTCGGACCCCTGAAGGTAGTGGAGTAAATGTGCGTTTGAGGCTACCCAGACGCTGCCCCCCACGCGCGAGGCCCAGCGCTGTGGGTGACATCCTGCTCATGAGCATCCCGGGTCGGCCTTAGTGCCCGCCCTTCACACCCACCAGTGACCAGTACCTCACCGCATCATTTTTATACTCATCTCCCTCTGACGCCAAGCCGCAAGTCAGGCACTAACACCGCCTGCGGCAGCCGACCCAGTCGCTGGCGACTCTAGCCGGGTTTCCTGGAGTGGGGATCGCGCGCGCTGTCCCTGGTCGTATCCCAAAGGACGTCCGACCAGTTTAACATCGGGCATGGTCGACTGCTGATGCGATCATCTCTCTATATTATTGTCCAATAAACGTTGAAATGTTTTATGCCAGTGCTGATTTATTCCTTCGAAATAACCATAGTTTAATTAAGGAATACCCGTATGTTATGTTGGTGTAAACAGGAGTTTAAATGTATTCAACATATATCCCTATGATATGAACCTGAGCATGGCAATATTCACATGTGTAACAAATGTGGTCTCAGCTGAACTAAAAATTTAGAGCACTACGAGTCGTCATACATATAGCTGATGTTTCATTGTTCATTACCAGAAAAAAACATAATAAGCAACAAATTACAATTTGCTTTTTTGGGGGGGAGGGGACTAAACAAAATGAAAAGGACCACGAAATAATACATCAACATTTATCCATTAATATTCTCAGAATTTTACCTCGCACTCCTCCCACACGACGAGCCTCTGCACTTCGGATTTATTTAAGCGATATTATCCTTACAAATCACAAAAAAATACTTTATAATATATTCCACATGGCTGGCAAGTTTGTAATCTGTGGAATTACAAATTAAAATTTTCCTCACGTGCAGTAGCACAGGGAAGCAGCAAAACTTTGGTATTACATACATGCAGGGTTGTATTATATACGCCGAGTGGCGTGTAAACCCTGAGAGTTACTGTAATCCATATCTCACCTCCACGTAGTAAGTTCTGGGTATTCTGGATGACTGTAGGAAGATAGTTTTGTATAACAGCCGATAGCTGATCAGTAAATATGTTGTCTTTGTCTGGGCAATATATACCTTTACAGAATAAGTTATGATTAAATCCAGTTACATAGGTGCTGTATGAACCCCCATGCTTTCAATGCTCATCAAAAAATACATTACTATTTAAGAGATTAAAGTATTCGTGAATAGTTATGGACTAAGAGGAACACAGCTTTGATAACCCACGCATCGACACCATGCCCAGCCCTTCTAGGGTAGGGTAGGTGCCTGAGCCCGAGCCTTTAGCTCATAAGACTGTCATTCCCATTTGCCCCCTTGGGGCGGGGATGGCAGACCAGAGAGGCCTAGCTTGTGGCTAGGCCTGGGGACAGTTGGTTCCAAAGATGAGGAGGTACTTGTGCCTCCTCCCATGGGAGACTTAGGTCTCATACACTCCCTAAAGAGGGAGCCAAGGCCGGGCCACCACTTGGAAAAGGCCCGGGCCGGGAGAATACCGGCGAATCTTTAATAATAATAATAATGATAACCCACGAACATGCTGTTGACTTGAAATAAGCCAAACCAGCCATCCTTGAGACACAGTAAAAGTTTTACGGTACAGACCTGCAATAAAAATTCTTTGCCAAGGTCAGCGCTAGCCATATTACTCAGGCGTAGGCACTGTTGTCTTGGCTTCGGATTTCTGCTTACCATAACTCTCAAGTGCTTTTTCCCATTCTACATGGCCAACATAGTGCATGGCGAACCATGTGAGCACATCGCATGAAACCTCCATGTCTGCGACACGTCAGATTTCCTACTGCTGTATGACTGCTACGAAATTGTCAGATACTGTAAGCTTATAATGCAACAGTTCTCCGGTGTTTTCAGCTCATGATACAAGAGTCTTGCAGTATTTAAAGTTTATAATATAAGTATATCCAGTATTTTAAGCTTATACAAAAGTTCTTTAGCATTTTAAGCTTATAAAGTTCTCAAGAATTGCAAGGCAAAGATGAAACCCTTCAGTACTGTGAACTTGGGACATACAAGTTATTCATTACTGTGAACTTGGGACATACAAGTTCTTCATTACTTTGAACTTGGGACATACAAGTTCTTCATTACTGTGAACTTGGAATATACAAGTTCTTCATTACTTTGAACTTGGGACATACAAGTTCTTCATTACTTTGAACTTGGGACATACAAGTTCTTCATTACTGTGAACTTGGGACATATAAGTTCTTCAGTACTGTGAACTTGGGACATACAAGTTCTTCATTACTGTGAACTTGGAATATACAAGTTCTTCATTACTTTGAACTTGGGACATACAAGTTCTTCATTGCTGTGAACTTGGAATATACAAGTTCTTCATTACTGTGAACTTGGGACATACAAGTTCTTCATTACTGTGAACTTGGAATATACAAGTTCTTCATTACTGTGAACTTGGGACATACAAGTTCTTCATTACTGTGAACTTGGGACATACAAGTTCTTCATTACTGTGAACTTGGGACGTACAAGTTCTTCAGTACTGTGAACTTGGGTCAAACAGACTGTTAGGGGCTTACCTTGTGCGTCACAAATCGTTACTTTTAGTTGAAGGACAATGAAGGAATTGTCTGGCTTCTACCTGCTGGATCCTCCGAGGATATGTGCATTATTAAACGCTGCTTATCAACTATGTAAGTCAGTTTCTCTTCTCTCTCTCTCTCTCTCTCTCTCTCTCTCTCTCTCTCTCTCTCTCTCTCTCTCTCTCTCTCTCTCTCGCTCATAATTTATTTACAAACTAAGAACTGTTATTTTACTATAGGTCATTTAAAAGGGTTTAGCAATATCAGTATTATTATTATTATTATTATTATTATTATTATTATTATTATTATTATTATTATTATTGATTAATTCTTCCCCTCAATGAAGATTTCTTGATACTGTTCAGTAGCGCAGATGAAAGGTCACACACACATGAGCTACTAAGTCTCTGCGAAAAACACACCTTAAGCCAGCAGATAGTGGAGCCAACAAGACTAGAAAACACACATTGACCTTATCTTCACAAATAATGAGGACCTGATAAGAGACATAAGAATATCAAAAACAACTAATTCCAATCACAACCTAATCGAAGTCCAGACGTACATGCATAGGGGTCCTGATCAGCAGAATGCATGCACCTGTGAAGGTGTCTTCACAAAATACAACTTCAACAACAAGAACATCAACTGGGACCAGGTAAACCATGTCCTAAACGAAACATGTTGGGAAGATATCTTAAATGACATGGATCCAAACCAGTGCCTTGAAAGGATCAACTTCCTGGCAGATGAAGCATGTTCTAGGCATATTCCCCTAAGAAAGAAGAAGAGCAGGAGTAAACTGGGGAGAGAAAGACGCTCCCTCTACAGAAGACGACGAAGCGTCACTGAGCTCCTCAAGAGTGCTAGAATATCTGATACACGAAAGGAGGTGCTGACCAGGGAAGTGGAAACTATCGAACTTAAGTTAAATGACTCTTACAGGAACCAGGAGAGACAGGAGGAGCTTAAAGCTATTAGTGAAATTGAAAGAAATTCAAAAACAAGGCAAATACCACATCTAGTATCGGGCCCTTACTCAGACAGGATGGGACTTACACAGATGACAACAAGGAAATGAGTGAAATATTGAAATCCCAGTACGACTCTGTGTTTAGTGAACCACTAATCGGTCTGAGGATCGACGATCCAAATGATTTCTTCATGAATGAGCCTCAAAACTCCATAAATGTATGCCAGATTTCCGACATTACCCTAACTCCGATAGATTTCGAAAAAGCCATTGACAACATGCCCATGCACTCAGCCCTGGGCCCAGACTCGTGGAACTCTATTTTCATTAAGAACTGCAAGAAACCCCTCTCGCGTGCCCTAAGTACACTATGGAGGAGGAGCAAGGACATGGGTGAAATTCCAGCCACTTAAAACGACGGATATAGCCCCACTCCATAAAGGTGGCAGCAAAGCATTAGCTAAGAACTATAGACCAATAGCTCTGACGTCCCACATTATAAAAATCTTTGAAAGAGTGCTAAGAAGCAGGATTGCAAATCACCTGGATTCCCAAAATCTGCACAATCCAAGGCAACATGGGTTCAGGGCAGGTCGCTCCTGCCTCTCACAACTACTGGATCACTATGATGTGGCTTTGGATGCACTGGAAGAAAATCAGAATGCAGATGTAATATACACAGACTTTGCAAAAGCATTTGACAAATGCGATCATGGCGTAATAGCCCATAAAATACGTGCTAAAGGAATAACTGGGAAAGTGGGGAGATGGATCTTCAACTTCCTAACAAATCGAACACAAAGAGTAGTGGTCAACAGAGTTAAATCGGAGGCTACCATAGTGAAGAGCTCTGTTCCACAAGGCACAGTACTCGCCCCCATCTTATTCCTCATCCTCATATCAGACATAGACAGAGATATATATCACAGCACCGTATCATCCTTTGCGGATGATACTAGGATCTGCATGAGGCTGTCATCTGCTGAGGACGCGGTTAACCTCCAAGAAGATATAAACAAAGTTTTCCAGTGGGCAACGGTAAACAATATGATGTTCAATGAGGACAAATTCCAACTACTCCGTTATGGAAAACTGGAGGAGATAATAACTAGAACAGAGTATACTACAGACTCTGGTCATACAATAGAGCGAAAAAATAATGTAAGGGACCTGGGAGTAGTAATGTCTGAGGATCTCATTTTCAAGGATCACAACAGTGCCACGATCGCACGTGCAAAGAAAATGATAGGATGGATAATGAGAACGTTCAAAACGAGAGATGCCGAGCCAATGATGATCCTTTTCAAATCACTTGTTCTCTCTAGGCTGGAATACTGCTGTACATTAACATCTCCATTCAAAGCAGGCGAAATCGCAGATCTAGAGAGTGTACAGAGATCCTTTACTGCACGTATAAGTTCTGTCAAGCACCTTAACTACTGGGAACGCTTGGAAGCACTTGACTTGTACTCGTTGGAACGCAGGAGGGAGAGATATATCATAATCTACACTTGGAAAATCCTGGAAGGAATGGTCCCAAATCTGCACACAGAACTCACTCCCTACGAAAGTAAAAGACTGGGCAGGCGATGCAAAATGCCCCCAATAAAAAGTAGGGGCGCCATTGGTACACTAAGGGAAAACACCATAAGTGTCCGGGGCCCAAGACTGTTCAACAGCCTCCCATCAAGCATTAGGGGAATTGCCAATAAACCCCTGGCTGCCTTCAAGAGAGAGCTGGACAGATACCTAAAGCCAGTGCCGGATCAGCCGGGCTGTGGCTCGTACGTTGGACTGCGTGCGGCCAGCAGTAACAGCCTAGTTGATCAGGCCCTGATCCATCGGGAGGCCTGGTCATGGACCGGGCCGCGGGGGCGTTGATCCCCGGAATAACCTCCAGGTAACCTCCAGGTAGCTCTTGATCAAAGGGATTGGCCTTGTCCTCCCCTTCCTTGCATCGACCATGAGCGCCTCCTATTTCCCAGGCGCTGACGACCCCCTACGGGTTTAGTTCTTTCCTTTAAATATAATATTTTTCTTTTATTATACTCTCATCTTACTGATAGAGAAATGAGAAAGACAATGATGCTGGAGCCAACTCTGGGTCAATTTTCATTTGATCAACTTGCTTTATATTGTTCACCAGATGAGATAACATGTTCCAGACTCGACTCACTCCAGAGCTAAATGATTACTGACGAAATGATGTTCTTTGAGAAGGGTGCAGCCAGGGTGAAATTGCTTGCTGATGGCTGCTAATTCTTTGGTGTAATAGCTATCTTCTCACTGACGTTGGGCAGAGTGAGGGAGTTTAATGACATTGGTCGACATATCTCTGGTGTAGACTCAATCCATGTTTCGCTGTTATACTCCACGCATGATGGGTCCGTGAAAGATTCACCATCTACGAAAACTCCAAAGATTTGGTTCCAGCAGACCTGAAGTTACCGTTACGGGGTGAGTGAGATAAGGCAGGGTTTGCTGGGAGGGTATGTTGGTAGTTTGAGAAAGTGATACAAACTCACGGAGGGAGGATAGCACAGATTATTCATTTGCAAAGAGCACCAGGAATATTATTGCTTGATTTTAATATTAGGCAGATTTATTTTTCAAATCAGCCGAAGTGGTGTCATCCCAAATGTGTGGAGTGAGGAGGCTTTAAGCTGACGTAATTATAGAGGATATAACAGGAAGGACCCCAGTGAATATAGTCACTTTGGCTTTTATGGGTTATGCTAGGTAATTTACACATTTGTAACTATGTGTGATAACTGTACTTATGTGTCCATATACCTAAATATATTTACTAAGGTGTCCAGCAAAGATGAAATCACTCGAACTATGCCATAAACCGTTGTCAACTAATCAATCTTGTTGACTATGGTGATAGTGGTTGACATGGGTAGTGGTTGATAAGGATGATGGTTGACCCTTGTCATCTATAAACCTTATCAATCATTTGTCTATTTTCACACAGTTGTATTTTGTGTCAACTACCATCTATATAAATTTGTCAGTCACCGTACATCACATACATCACCCTTGTCAACCACCATCCATATCAGTTGCCCCTCGTCATCCATCACCCTTGTCATCCACCGCCCATATTAACCCTATCAACCATCAGTCCTATCACCCATGAACCCTGCAATTCATCATCTCTGTCAAGGCCAGACAGTGTAATACTGACGGCAGAGTGCCAGCTGTCTGAGTGAGGCATCAGCCAAGGTACACCTGGTGACCTCTGACCTCTAGAGTTCGCATCATCCAATTATCCTCTCTCGAGACCCCTCCTTCTCAGTCTGGCATCTACGTCCTGCGTTACCTCACGCTGTATAATAATAATAATAATAATAATAATAATAATAATAATAATAATAATAATTATTATTATTATTATTATTATTATTATTATTATTATTATTATTATTATTATTATTATTATTATTATCATTATTATTATTTGCTCCTCGTTCTGCTGAGAAGTTAAAAGAATAATTACCATAATCATAGACAAGTGTAGGGGTCATACAACGCCTGAGGAATGGAAGGCAAAGTGTGATGCCAAGAAGAAAAGGGTAGCTCCATATCCTTGGATCAACAACTCTTTAACAATATCAAGGAACCTTCCCTGAGAAGGATAAGCACTTCGAACAATAGCAGTGGAGTGGGCCTACTGGGCTATACTGAACAGATTCCACTCGACCATTCCCACTCAGTATCTTCCACACTCACCCTTGAACATATGTTTCAGGTTTGGATTTGAGAATGACTTGCCTAGTATACACCAGTAGGCCTACTGCAGTGTTGTTGCAGTAGGCTTACTGCAGTGCTCCTGCATTCTTATGTTTCCGTGCTGAAGACTCGCAAGAATTTGTTTTGATAACCTTAGTTAGCTGTTTGTTACTCTTATCAGCAACTATACTGCTAAGCTACTCGCCATACCGTAGTGATTGTGATTCAAGGAATTAGAGCTAAATCCCTCCCTGGAATCAAGGCTAATTACCTACCATTACCAAAAGGCTACATGATCCTACTGGTTTAGCGCTTCCCAGTAAATATATGACAAAAATAAGTAAATAAAAATAATAACACACCAATGCTTTCGTATATAAATTGCGAGAGGCAATTGTTTGGTTGGGTGGATGGCTGGTTTATTGGGCTTGAAGCTTGTCTACCATACGAGGGTCATTAAGGTTGCATTTCACCTGCTCACTAAAGGAAGATTGATTGGTGGTGTACAGGTTACACGAAGCCTTAATGACCCTCGTGCAATTAAACCTAATAAACCAACCAAGCAGAAGGCGAAGGCCACAGGATAATCTTTGCTCTCTGTTCTTATTAATGGAATTCTTTTTAAAGGAATAAAGATAAACAGAAATACGTATATTAATATCGATGAGGAACTTCGAAACTACGAGGCTTGAGAGGAGGAAAAATGTACACTGCATAACCATAGTTCAAGGGAAATTGTGGTAATTTGGTACAGCCGCGGAGTGAGTTCTCAAACTATTTGGCAGCAGTTTTATTTCTGCTGTGCTGCAGTCAAGTTGGTTCTCAGGATGTGGGGGTAAGTTTGTAGGCGATAGTAACCAACAATGAACAGGTTGTTTTTTTTCGTTGTTGGGGATGGCGGTTGTTGTCGTTGTTGAGGGTTGTTGTTGTTGGAGGCTGTTGTTGTTGTTGAATGTTGTTGTTGGGTGGTGGTGGTTGTTGATGTTGGGTGGTGGTGATTGTTGTCGTTGTTGAGGGTTGTTGTTGTCGTTGTTGTTGAATGTTGTTGTTGGGTGGTGGTGGTTGTTGATGTTGGGTGGTGGTGATTGTTGTCGTTGTTGAGGGTTGTTGTTGGGTGCTGTTGTTGTTGGGTGTTGTTGTTGGGTGTTGTTGTTGGGTGGTGTTGGTTGTGGTTGTTGAGTGTTGTTGGTTGTGGCTGTTGGGTGTTGTTATTGGATGCTGTTGTTGTTGGGTGCCGTTAGTTGTTGTTGTTGGGTGCTGTTGTTGTTGGGTGGTAGGGGTTGTTGTTGTTGGGTGCTGTTGTTGTTGGGTAGTGGGTGCTGTTGTTGTTGGGTAGTGGGGGTTGTTGTTGTTGGGTACCGTTGGTTGTTGTTGTTGGGTGATGTTGTTGTTGGGTGCCGTTAGTTGTCGTTGTTGGGTGCCGTTAGTTGTTGTTGTTGGGTGCTGTTGTTGTTGGATGGTGGGGGTTGTTGTTGTTGGGTGCTGTTGTTGTCGGGTGGTGGGGGTTGTTGTTGTTGGGTGCCGTTGGTTGTTGTTGTTGGGTGCTGTTGTTGTTGGGTGGTGGGGGTTGTTGTTGGGTGGTGGGGGTTGTTGTTGGGTGCTGTTGTTGTTGGGTGTTGGGGGTTGTTGTTGTTGGGTGCTGTTGTTGGGTGGTGGGGGTTGTTGTTGGGTGCCGTTGGTTGTTGTTGTTGTTGTTGTTGGGTGCTGTTGTTGTTGTTGGGTACTGTTATTGGGTGGTAGGGGTTGTTGTTGTTGGGTAGTGGGGTTGTTGGATGGTGGGGTTGTTGTTGGGTGGTGGGGGTTGCTGCTGTTGTTGTTGGGTGGTGTTGATGTTCGGTGGTAGGGGTTGTTGTTGGGTGGTGGGGGCTGTTGTCGGGTGGTGGGGGCTGTTGTTGGGTGGTGGGGGTTGCTGTTGTTGTTGGATGGTGGGGTTGTTGTTGTTGGGTGGTGGGGGTTGTTGTTGGGTGGTAGGGGTTGTTGTTGGGAGGTGGCTGTTGTTGTTGTTGGTTGGTGGGTGTTGTTGTTGGTTGGTGGGGGTTGTTGTTAGGTGGTGGGGGTTGCTGTTGTTGTTGGGTTGTGGGCGCTGTTGTTGTTGGGTGGTAGGGGTTGTTGGTGGGTGGGGGTTGTTGTTGTTGGGTGGTGGGGGTTATTGTTGGGTGGTGGGGTTGTTGTTGTTGGGTGGTGGGGGTTGTTGTTGGATGGTGGGGTTGTTGTTGTTGGGAGATGGGTGTTGTTGGGTGGTAGGGGTTGTTGTTGGTGGGTGGGGGTTGTTGTTGTTGGGTGGTGGGGGTTGTTGTTAGGTGTTGGGAGTTGTTGTTGGGTGGTGGGGGTTGCTGTTGTTGTTGTTGGGTGGCGTTGGTTATTGATGTTGGTTGTTGATGTATGGTGTTGCTTTCTTTTTCCGTCATCACTGAATCTGTAAACCCACGGGAGACCACACAGCGCCTAAGGAATAGTAAGTAATCAGGCAATTGAAAACTTTGCGGAAAATCGCCAAACCGCGTAAGACAGTCACTTGAGCCAACATGCGACTGCTTGGCTGAAACACGTAGGATACTGGTAGGATGTGGGTAGAATATACGTAACATATGGGTAGGATATTGGCAGGATAAACCAAATGAGCTAGCTGGCCCAGTGACTAATGCGACGGTCTGGAGTTTTGAGACTGATCGCGGGTTCTAACCCCGCCCGTGGCATGTTTTGAGCATGATTTTTGGAGCGTAGTTCGAGATAGTTCCTGGTGTACAGTAGTGTATGGGCAACCCCTGTCATGTGGAAAGCATTTTCATTCTTTTGTTGCTGGGATTCAACGTATTTATGATACCGAGTGTTAGAGATTTAGTGGGGGATTTCTTTCACAAGAACATAATCTCGACTTAACCTTTCACCCACACACTGGGGAGAACTCTAGACAAAAAAAAAAGTGTAACTTACTGATGTTGATGTATCTTGGAGACTTATGCGACTTAAGGAACTCTGGGGTCATAGTTTCCCTCCTTCAGTACCCACCGTCACAGCTCCCCAACTACGGGACCCTGGATCAGGAATATACGGTTCCTGTGAAAATTATTATTATAATTATTATTATTAGCAAATCACCTGCAGGAGGCTTACAGGGCATTGCCTGAATTATGACCTGCAAGAAATTTGATAAGTGGGACTTAAATCACAGTAGGTCACTGAACCACAACCCCTTCGACTGCCCACTTCCTCACCATTCTCACAAAAAGCTAGACCTGGCATTAAATTAATAATTATATTAAAACCAGCTACTCAGCTAATTAAGGGTATGTGGACTGTATAGGATTAAGCTTGATGGGAACAACAAATATAATTGGTATTAACACTTATCATTTAATTACAGTAGATGGATCACACCACAACACCTGCCTAACACCTAGACCCTACACTGGCCAGCTAGTGATCTAAATGCAAAGACTAAGGTGCACTTCCCTGTGAGTGATGTCTGCATTTAATTTCCACCATCCACACGTAATTCTTGACGCCCCGCAAATTTCCTGTCCCAGTCCTTCAGCAGGGAACATTAACACGTGTTCTTATTACAAATCCAGGCCGAAACACTCCATGCTTTTAATGATGCATGATGCTAAAATTGAACATGTTCATGTTTTCCAAGCAGTGTTGTTAGAGTTCTTAACTTTACACTCTGGTGAGGCCTAAATCAGTGGCGCGAACGCAGGATACCTCGCACTGTATATCAGTGTACATCCACCTCTCCTCTGTACCTTATCTGTTGAAGAGGGCCTCAGTTGGAAGCCGAAACTTATATATAGTAGAGTGGCTTCACTCTGAAAAAGTGTGGGGGGGGGGTGGACTTTACAGTTCGGAGAGGCGTTGAAATTGCGACATCTGCGTTCTTCTTTCTGATCAGACAGCCAATTGTGAACACCCGTATCCTCGGAGAAATAAATAAAAAGACTTCGAGAAAAATATTTGGATTTCTCCCTGTGGCCGTTTGAATATTCCACTTCTACCACCTCCTTCTGTTATAAATGCACAAATAGGTAAGTTTTATTACGTAAGATGGTATGCAAAGTTTATAGGAGGCGGAGATGGGATCATCTCTCGATTACCTTTTTCCCAGATAGTGGGAAATCCAGGGCATTAGTGAGGAAACAAAGCGAGACACGGGACCCCAATTAGGAGAGAGGCTGGCTGCTCTAGTTACAGCTGTACCCATCCGTTACAACCAGGAAACTGCACATTCTCTTTTTTCCAGTTTGGTCAGATCCTCTCAGGCCAATTTTTTTGTATATCCTAAATGGAGGCGATGGCAACGAAATACAACATGCAGTGTTCACCAGAATTGTTGGTCTCTCTCTCTCTCTCTCTCTCTCTCTCTCTCTCTCTCTCTCTCTCTCTCTCTCTCTCTCTCTCTCTCTCTCTCTCTCTCTCTCTCTCTCTCTCTCTCTCTCTCTCCCGTCCCTCCCCTTCCTTTCTCTTTCCCCTCCTCTCCCCGCTCTCAATTCCATCTCGTCCTACCTTTTTACCTTCTTAAATTGCGGTAATGGTTATAAATGACAGTGATAAGAAGGTGTAGTGTTGGATGCATGGTTATGGAGGTGAGTGGTTGTAGTGTTGGATGTATAGTTATGGCGATGGTGGGTGTGTGGGGCTGCAGTGGTAGATGCATAATAATGGTGGTGGGTGCGTGGTTATGGTGTTGCAGAAACTAGGATGCTTACAGCGTTCTTTTAGTGCCTGAAGAGGTTTTAACAAGAATGTTGTGTGTCTAGTGTAAGCAGGATGCTTAGAAAGCAGCGCAGCAGGATGAGACTCGAGCAAGAATAATGTCTAGTATTAACAGATTGGTTAAAAAAAACTGCCACAGTACTTCTAGATTTGCTCAAGTAGTTTTCCCTCCATTGTCTTGGTGGAAGGCCTCCAGCAAGCACTCCTTGCGTTGAATGCCTCTAAATAGGAAGGTACCCAGGGCGGTACCATGACGTATAAGATGCTGGGTACGTAATAAGATGCTGGGTGTGTAATAAGATGCTGCGTATTTAATGTTGGGTTTGAAATGATAAGAGACGTAGACTTTTAAATAAGCAGGTTTATATAGATACAGGTACACATAAGTACATTTCTCATACCTAGTAACATATGTGTAAATTACCTGAGATAACCCCCCCCCAAAAAAAAAGTGACTTATTTCCATTGGTTTAGTGAAAAATTATTATTATTATTATTATGAGCAAACCACCTGCAGGAGGTTTACAGGATATTACCTGAATTACTACCTGCAAGTAATTTGGGTGAGGTAAGTGGGACTTAAGTCACAGTAGGTCAATGAACTGCTACTCCTTCGACTGCCCACTTCCTCACTACTTTCACAAAAAGCTAGACCTAACATTTAATTAATAAATACAGTATTAAAACCAGCTACTCTGGTACATTGCAATTAGGTGGACTGTATAGGATTAAGCTTGCTTGCTGGGTCCACAAAAATATAACTATTAGTACAATATATATACTCCAATGGTGTTATTAGAAAAGAACTTTGCATTACCACTTACCATTCAATTGCTGTAGATGGATCACACCACAACACCTGCCTAACATCTAGAACCTACACTGGCCAGCTAGATCTAAATGCAAAGACTGTGGTGCACTTCCCTGTGAGTGATGTCTGCATTTATTTCGCCATCCACGCTTAATTCTTGAGGTCCCGCAAATTTCCTGTCTCAATTCTTCAGCAGGGGACATTAACACGGGTTCCTATTACAAATTTAGGCCGAAACACCCCCATTAGTCTTCGGAAAACGCCGAATTCATGGTGCAAATTTCCGACCAGTTCTCACACATTAAATTCAACATGGCATCTCCTCCGGCATTCCTACTTGCTGTTTCGCCTCCCCTCTCACTCGAAATTTCTCGAAGGGTCCAAATAGCATCACACTTTAGGAAATAGCATCACATTTAGGAAATTATGTAAAAAAAAAAAATCCACATTTGGGGGTCCTTGATGGTAAATGCAACTTAATATGGGAAGCTTTGCCCAAACATTGGACTTAAGTCACAAATACATAATAAACACGAGTGTGGACGAGACATAGTAAAGTTCACTGTATGGGTGAGACGTAATCAATAAGGTTTACTGCGTGGACGAGACATAATCAATAAAAGATAATATGTAACTGAATTTGTGCGTGTTTACCATGGCTTTTAAAGTGTGTTTACTGGACACTGTAGATTATTATTATAATCATGGGGGAGGGCTAAACCCATAGGATTATAGAGCGCCTGTGGGAGGGGATGGGATGCAAGGTATTCAGACTCAATTCAGGGAACTGGAGGACAGATCCAATTCCCTAGATCAAGAGCCCCTCTCCAACATCAAGGAACCTCCCTTGAGGGATGGACACTGTAGAGAACGGTAGTAGGTGACACTGTAGACAATTGTGATAATTGGCACTGTAGACAACTGTGATAGCACTGTAGACAACTGTGATAGTTGACACTGTAGACAACTGTGATAGTTGGCACTGAAGAAAACTGTGATAGTTGATACTGGAGGCAATTGTGGTAGTTGACAATGGAGACAATTGTGGTAGTTGACACTGGAGACAATTGTGATAGTTGACACTGTAGACAGCAGTGACAGTTGACATTGTAGACAACTGTGGTGTCCCGGTGGCCTGGTGGCTAAAGCTCCCGCTTCACACACGGAGGGCCCGGGTTCGATTCCCGGCGGGTGGAAACATATCGACACGTTTCCTTACACCTGTTGTCCTGTTCACCTAGCAGCAAATAGGTACCTGGGTGTTAGTCGACTGGTGTGGGTCGCATCCTGGGGGACAAGATTAAGGACCCCAATGGAAATAAATTAGACAGTCCTCGATGACGCACTGACTTTCTTGGGTTATCCTGGGTGGCTAACCCTCCGGGGTTAAAAATCCGAACGAAATCTTATCTTATCTTGTGATAGTTGGCATTGTAGACAACTGTGATAGATGACACTGTAGACTGTGGTAGTTGACACTGTAGACAATTCTGATAGTTGACACTGTAGACAACTGTAATAGTTGGTATTGTAGACAACTGTGATAGTTGACACTGTAGACAACTGTGATAGATGATACTGTAGACTGTGGTAGCTGACACTGTAGACAACTGTGATAGTTGACACTGTAGACAACTGTGATAGATGATACTGTAGACTGTGGTAGCTGACACTGTAGACAACTGTGATAGTTGACACTGTAGACAACTGTGATAGATGATACTGTAGACTGTGGTAGCTGACACTGTAGACAACTGTGATAGTTGACACTGTAGACAACTGTGATAGTTGACACTGTAGACAACTGTGATAGATGATACTGTAGACTGTGGTAGCTGACACTGTAGACAACTGTGATAGTTGGCATTGTAGACAACTGTGATAGTTGACACTGTAGACAACTGTAATAGTTGGCATTGTAGACAACTGTGATAGTTGACACTGTAGACAACTGTAATAGTTGGCATTGTAGACAACTGTGATAGTTGACGTTGTAGACATCTGTGATAGTTGACACTGTAGACAACTGTAATAGTTGGCATTGTAGACAACTGTGATAGTTGACACTGTAGACAACTGTAATAGTTGGCATTGTAGACAACTGTGATAGTTGACGTTGTAGACATCTGTGATAGTTGACACTGTAGACAACTGTGATAGTTGACGTTGTAGACAACTGTGATAGTTGACGTTGTAGACAACTGTGATAGTTGACGTTGTAGACAACTGTGATAGTTGACGTTGTAGACAACTGTGATAGTTGACGTTGTAGACAACTGTGATAGTTGACGTTGTAGACAACTGTGATAGTTGACGTTGTAGACAACTGTGATAGTTGACACTGTAGACAACTGTAATAGTTGGCATTGTAGACAACTGTGATAGTTGACGTTGTAGACATCTGTGATAGTTGACACTGTAGACAACTGTGATAGTTGACATTGTAGACAACTGTGATAGTTGACGTTGTAGACAACTGTGATAGTTGACGTTGTAGACAACTGTGATAGTTGACATTGTAGACAACTGTGATAGTTGACATTGTAGACAACTGTGATAGTTGACATTGTAGACAACTGTGATAGTTGACACTGTAGACAACTGTGATAGTTGACACTGTAGACAACTGTGATAGTTGACATTGTAGACAACTGTGATAGTTGACATTGTAGACAACTGTGATAGTTGACATTGTAGACAACTGTGATAGTTGACACTGTAGACAACTGTGATAGTTGACATTGTAGACAACTGTGATAGTTGACATTGTAGACAACTGTGATAGTTGACACTGTAGACAACTGTGATAGTTGACACTGTAGACAACTGTGATAGTTGACATTGTAGACAACTGTGATAGTTGACATTGTAGACAACTGTGATAGTTGACATTGTAGACAACTGTGATAGTTGACACTGTAGACAACTGTGATAGTTGACATTGTAGACAACTGTGATAGTTGACATTGTAGACAACTGTGATAGTTGACATTGTAGACAACTGTGATAGTTGACATTGTAGACAACTGTGATAGTTGACACTGTAGACAACTGTGATAGTTACCGTGTTGAGGCACAAGCAGTACCTTCAAGAGCAATGCCTCGATATCGGTGAAAGGCTCTTGATCCAATGAACCTGGAGTTTCGCACCCCTTCCCTCTTCCTCAGACCAAACCCAGCCCTCATTCCCCAAGGCGCTGTATATCCTGCGGGTTTAGCGCTTCCCCACGAAATAAATTAATTCGTACATCAGTGATATTTCGATGCAAAAACTCCAGACAGAGTAATGAATACAAATGGAAAAATAAAAGATTTATTGGCTATCTGTTTTCGAAAATAATTTAGCAAATTATTGTATTACACCACTGTAAAAACGGAACGTGGGTTATGAGAACAATTTTGGCTTTAAATTGAACATTAACAGCTTCAATAAATGGTTTAATAATGTAAGTGTGTAACTATGTGTGTGTGTGTGTGTGTGTGTGTGTGTGTGTGTGTGTGTGTGTGTGTGTGTTGGGGGGTTATATTTGGAGCAAAGCTGGATTTATACCTGGAGGATACGTGAAGTCTACCTGGATTATGCCGGGAGGTTACTTCGATACCTGGAGGATACTTCGAGGCTACCTGTAGGACACTTTAAGGTTATCTGGAGGATATCTGAAGGATGCTTTCTGAGGGCCCACGCCCCCGCGGCCAGGTCTCAGACCAGGGGAAAGGAGTGGTGGGCACTTGCATATTTTCCGGCTTACCAAACACTTGCACTCAGGAGAGGGCAAACCCCATGGAGACGTTTCAGTTGGTCTTGGACCATATCCTATGAACAATGGTCTAGGTGGTTTATGGCTGTGTTCAAATGGTGTATGGCTGTGTCCAGGTGCTGTATGGCTGTGTCCAGGTACTGTATGGCTGTGTCCAGGTACTGTATGGCTGTGACAAGGTGCTGTATAGCTGTGTCCAGGTGCTGTATGGCTGTGTACAGGTGCTGTATGGCTGTGTCCAGGTACTGTATGGCTATTGTCCAGGTACTGTATGACTGTGTCCAGGTACTGTATGGTTGTGACCAGGTACTGTATGGCTGTGTCCAGGTACTGTATGGCTGTGTCCAGGTGCTGTATGGCTATTGTCCAGGTACTGTATGACTGTGTCCAGGTACTGTATGACTGTGTCCAGGTACTCTATGGATGTGTCCAGGTACTGTATGGCTATTGTCCAGGTGCTATATGGCTGTGTCCAGGTGTTGTATGGCTGTGTCCAGGTACTGTATGGCTGTGTCCAGGTACTGTATGGCTGTGTCCAGGTGCTGTATGGCTGTGTCCAGGTGCTGTATGGCTGTGTCCAGGTACTGTATGGCTGTGTCCAGGTACTGTATGGCTGTGTCCAGGTATTGTATGGCTGTGTCCAGGTGTTGCATGGTTGTGACCAGGTACTGTATGGCTGTGTCCAGGTACTGTATGGCTGTGTCCAGGTGCTGTATGGCTGTGTCCAGGTGCTATATGGCTGTGTCCAGGTGTTGTATGGCTGTGTCCAGGTACTGTATGGCTGTGTCCAGGTACTGTATGGCTGTGTCCAGGTGCTGTATGGCTGTGTCCAGGTGCTGTATGGCTGTGTCCAGGTACTGTATGGCTGTGTCCAGGTGCTGTATGGCTGTGTCCAGGTACTGTATGGCTGTGTCCAGGTGCTGTATGGCTGTGTCCAGGTGCTGTATGGCTGTGTCCAGGTGCTGTATGGCTGTGTCCAGGTGCTGCATGGCTGTGTCCAGGTGCTGTATGGCTGTGTCCAGGTGCTGTATGGCTGTGTCCAGGTGCTGTATGGCTGTGTCCAGGTGCTGTATGGCTGTGCCCAGGTACTGTATGGCTGTGTCCAGGTGCTGTATGGCTGTGTCCAGGTACTGTATGACTGTGTCCAGGTACTGTATGACTGTGTCCAGGTACTGTATGGTTGTGACCAGGTACTGTATGACTGTGTCCAGGTACTGTATGACTGTGTCCAGGTACTGTATGGTTGTGACCAGGTACTGTATGACTGTCCAGGTGCTGTATGGCTGTGTCCAGGTGCTGTATGGCTGTGTCCAGGTGCTGTATGGCTGTGTCCAGGTGCTGTATGGCTGTGTCCAGGTGCTGTATGGCTGTGTCCAGGTGCTGTATGGCTGTGTCCAAGTGCTGTATGGCTGTGTCCAGGTGCTGTATGGCTGTGTCCAGGTGCTGTATGGCTGTGTCCAGGTGCTGTATGGCTGTGTCCAGGTACTGTATGGCTGTGTCCAGGTGGTATAAATACATATATAGGTATACCCCAAAGGGGGACTTTTAAGACATTACCTAATTTTTTTCCTTCCAACTTTTCGATTTTTATTTCGCTCATAACTCGAGAACGCTTCATCCAATCGGCTTCAAATTTTCAACACTTGCTTATGGTAACAAAGACTAAATTCTTGGAACAGCTGGTATGTTCACGTGCCCTATACTTGGAGGAAGTTCCGGGGGTCAACGCCCCAGCGGCCGTGTCTGTGACCAGGCCTCATGATGGATCAGGGCCTGATCAACCAGGCTGTTACTATTGTCCGCACGCAACCCGACGTACAAACCACAGCCCGGCTGGTCAGGTACTGACTTTAGGTGCCTGTCCAGTGTCCCTATGACTAAAGTTGTTGAACCCATTTCCAGTATCTTCGAATGGCACGGATAACTTTCAAAATCCTCAGTGTCGTAGCTTAAAATGTTCAAAAATGGTGCTAAAAAAAATCAGCCACGGCGGAGAATGAAATTCAACAATGTAGGTGCAAGTTTGACCAATTTATGTGTAAAATAAATGTGAAATTTTAATTCTCCTTAATGTTCAATTTACTCTTCGACGGCTTTAATATTTAATGGCAGATGTATCTTAGGGCTTCAAACTCTGGTGGGCTTTATTAAAACACAACTGTCCACTCACTTCTAGTTGTGTAAATTTTAGTTTGCGAATTTTGTTAAAATAATGTCTCTTTTGATCAACTTCAAGCCCTAAATACTGGTGTATCTTAATTTTCCTTTATTTTTCTCGCCAGTTTTATCACGTTGGATATTTTAATTAAAAAATTAAATTAAAATTTATTATCTTACATGATTATGGAGAATTTTAAATAGAATGTCAGTGAGAAGAGCAAACTTAAAAAAAAAATCATCGATTTTATGGAGTTTTTGAGTTTAACAAGGGGAGACTTTCCTATTTTTCCTAACATTTTCAGCAACATTTTCGTTGGCATTCTCACAAATTTTCGTTTATTACTCAGAACGCCTTATTCGATCGGCTTCAAATTTTCTGATCTTGTTTAATATATCTTGGGCAAGATTCATGGGTCTACTGGCATACGTGGGTGCTCTATGCACAGTGCTACATAGGTCATTTTAAATTATTGCATTATTTTGTCTTGATGCCGGTGAGAGGCTCTTGATTCAAGAAACTAGACTTATTTTCCCCTTGCTTGGATTGAATCTCTCTCATTACACAGACACTATATGGCCCCTGTGGGGTTTAGTGCTTTTCTTTGATTAAAATATAACAACTGTGAACGGCATCAGTCTTTAGTGAATGATGCAGCGAACGAAATGAACGAATCCTTTCGTGGGTTTAGGCTGTGTAGGCACAACATTTTCTATTCTGGGTAAAAACTGGAAAATGCATCTTCAGTGTGGAAATTATATTAATCGAATTGGTTTCTATGAAATAACTGGAGAATGTCTCTTCTGCTCAGGAATAAGTAACACTGATTTTATTTGGTTATCTTAGGGTAAATCAACTTAATATTCCTTTAGGTATCTATAACATGAGTCCCATCAAGACCATTGTTAAAAAATTGTACGCTACATTAACTAAGCTTACATAAAACTTACTCTACTTACTTTTTTAAAAGCTGGTCAGTCTTGGAGAAGAAACTGGAAAAATGAAATGCATCTTTTCATGCAATAATTTCTGAGTGTCACATCTCATTAGCTTCAATACTTTCATACTGATAACTTGATAATACAACTTCTGAGCGACTTAAATAAATAATCACGTTAAGTTTTATGTATATTAATATCTTTGGTTTGAATTAGATTTGGGCTGTCTTCCTGGAGGGTATTCCGGGGATCAACGCCCCCGCGGCCCGGTCCACGACCAGGTCTCCCGGTGTATGTCCTAAATGACCATTTTTTTTTTTTGTATTGAAGAAATTTGGATATTAGTTTCCATGTGATGACTTGTGAATGCCTCTTCTCATTCCCTTCAGATCTTCAGTGTTAACATTTAACTGCATTATCAACTTATGGGGTTATGAAGTACAGGGGGACCTTCCACGGATCGTGCAGCCACCGAAATGCAGTGTTTCTATTGAGGTTCTTCCCTAAGATGCATCTCACAACAGAAGACTAAATCCTAGATACCTGTTTATTACTCTACTACTACTATTACTACTACTACTACTACTACTACTACTAGTACTACTACTACTAGTACTACTACTACTACTACTACTACTACTACTGCTACTACTACTACTACTACTACTACTACTGCTACTACTACTACTACTACTACTACTACTACTACTACTAATAATAATAATAATAATAATAATAATAATAATAATAATAATAACAACATGGGTTCATAAATCTTCATGCCTACCTCAGGTACCAATTGTTTATTAATACAAATGCTTTCATAGGAATACTAAATTGAAAGTCTTAAAACAAGGTGATGACAATGAATAATTACGGGAATATCCCAGTAAGAGTCTTCAGAGCAAAGTGGGTTAATTACCTTTCCTTAGAAACATACAACATGAAAGTGATGAAGGAGATAGTATACACGATTGTGTCTGAAACATGAACAATAACATGGACTTTAATGTGGCAACGTTTCGCTCTCCAGGAGCTTTATCAAGCCATTACAAACAATACATGGACACAGAGGGTATATAAAGGCTCAGAGTGAGGTGCAATACTAGTGAGGTAACATTTCGATGTTCACTAGTGGTAGTAGTAGTAGTAGTAGTAGTAGTGACAAAAGTAATACAATATGATAGAGCAATTGATTCGTACAAGAGTAAAAGGATATAAAAGCTATTACTTGGGTAACATAAAAATAGGTTGGACAAATATAGACTGGAAAGAGGCAGCTTGTTTCAGTGTTCACTCTCTGTAATGTGCTTTGTGTAGTATAACAGGAGAGACTATGTGATGGCAGGGTTTACTGTTTTCAGGAGGATTCTTGCTAAGACTTCGGAGATGGTGAAGCTGCCGTTGTTTTGTTTAATTGTATTCGAAACAGCGATCAGTGCTGATTCGAGGCACTTGCGTCTGCGGAAATTAGTTTCTTTGATCACTAATTGGGCGTCTCTGAATTTCATGAGATGATTGGTGGAATTTCGGAGTTGTACACAGGCGTTGTTCAAGTTATCGTTCCTACAACGCCTGTGTACAACACCGAAATTCCACCAATCATCTCATGAAATTCAGAGACGCCCAATTAGTGATCAAAGAAACTAATTTCCGCAGACGCAAGTGCCTCGAATCAGCACTGATCGCTGTTTCGAATACAATTAAACAAAACAACGGCAGCTTCACCATCTCCGAAGTCTTAGCAAGAATCCTCCTGAAAACAGTAAACCCTGCCATCACATAGTCTCTCCTTTTATGACTGCGGCCACACTAGTGTACCATGGAGTCAACGAACCAGACAAGCTGTTACCTGTGATAACGACATATCCTCCTCCTCGCTAGTGTCCATAGTTAGGAGTACATACGGTGTTGTTGCTTATGAGATGCACCAGTTGAACTGACCAGAACAGTGCTTGAACAGCATATGTCGCATCATTGTAGAAACCTTTCTCCCTCGGGAGCCAGAGACGGGTCATCGCAAGATTGAGACCCGTGCCAGGACTACGGTCTTGGCGAACATTATACATACACATGTATTGTTTGTAATGGCTTGATGAAGCTCCTGGAGAGCGAAACGTTGCCACAATAAATGTCACATTAGTTGCACTTGTGTCCTTTTACTTTACATATTGTCGGTAATTCTACCAACTTTATTACAACATGGACTTTGTAAAAGAAAAAAAAATTGATATACTGTTTACATTTCGTCCCTTACCTATCGCATTGGCGAGGTGAGTGCATACGATGACCGATTTCTTACAAATACTTTTGACTGTAAATACTTACAGGTGAATAGAAGAGTGTATCACTTACAATTTGACTAGAGAACGTAGACGACAGCAGATACCTTAGTTGCACACTTTACGTTTGTAAACTCGCAAGAGAAGTTAGAGAACTTCACATTCTTCAAGAGAGTCTATCCTCTGTCTGCTGGCCGCTGTACAGGCGTGCTGTCTGCCTTTACTCACTTAGCTTCGTTAAGGTATACAGGTGTGGAATGTTTGTACAGATGTGAGAGGCAGGATACAAGAATGTAAGAGGCAGGTTACAGCAGTGTATAGCCCAACAAACAACTGCACTAGAGACAGAAAACTAACCTTGGTAGTGATAGCTGCTGAGGAAGAAAGTCTAGGGATATATAAACCTGCTTTTGAATTCACCGATAAGAACTACTGCAAATAAATGATGAAACCTTACCTAACAAGATTTTATATTATTGGAAAAACGTTATACGTAAGATAAATAAAATTATCCCAGAAATGTGCTTATACATAAACTCAGTGGCCACTTTATTGGGTACACCCTTCTTGTACTGGGTAAGGCCCCAGAACAGCTTGAATTCTTCGTGGCATGAATTCAACAAGATGCTGAAAATATTCTATAGATATTCTGGTCCATGTTAACATGATAGCATCACGCAGCTACTGCAGTTTTGTCGGCTGCATATTCATGCTGCGAGTCTCACGTCTTGACCTTACCGCCTGCATGTCGCAATAGAAATCGCGATTCCTCATACCAGGTAGAGTTTTGCCAGCCTTTAACTGTCCGGTATTAGTGAGCCTGTGCCCACTGTGGCTTCACTTTCCTTTTCTTAGCGAACAAGTGTGGAACACGGTGTGATCTGCTCTTGTGGCCCATCCACTTGAAGGTTCGACATATACGTTCAGAAATGCTCTTCTGCATACCAATGTCAGTTCTGGTTGGTTGAGTTACTGTCACCTTCCTGTTAGCTTGAACCAGCCTGGCCATTCTCCTCTGACTTGTCTCATTAACAAGGCGTTTTTGCCCACAGAACTGCCTCTTGCTGGATGTTTGGCGATTTTCACACCATTCTCTGTAAACTCCAAGAGACTGTTGTTGTACGTTAAAATCTCAGGAGATCAGCAATTTTCGAGATATTCAAATCACCTCAACTGGCACCAACAATAATTCCACGGTGAAAATCATTTAGATCACATTTATTCCCCATTCTGATATTCGGTCTGAGCGACGACTGAAACTCTTGACCATATCTGCATACTTTAAAGCAGTGAGGTGCTGCCACGTAGTTGATTAGATATTTGCATTAGCAAACAGGTATACAGGTATAACTAATATAGTGTCCTCGAGTGTATATTAATCTAAATCTCAGGCACGTATAATATATACCCAAATTAACATAATTGACGCATAGTTTCTCGCTGACAATGTATATCATCACCGTCGGATAAACTGTACATTTGTACCTTTTTTTTTTAATAGGCTGTCCAGCCTATTAGGCCAAAGGATTCTTAACAAGTTAGGGATAATTTAAAAGAGAACAGTATGAGAAGACATTTATCCCCTGAAAAGCAAGTCCTCACCACCACAACTAGTTACCCAGGACACTACTGTGTAGTGATTATTTTTTTTTATATGGAAGGAAAATCTACTTTGACATGTGATGGTGTAAGCTTTACTAGGCATATATATATATATATATATATATATATATATATATATATATATATATATATATATATATATATATATATATATATATATATATATATATATATATATGTCGTGCCGAATAGGCAGAACTTACGATCTTGGCTTAAATAGCAACGCTCATCTTGTCATATAGGACTAGCGAAAATTTGTGTATGCAATAATTTCGCCAAAATCATTCTGAACCTAAGGAAAAAAATATATTTCACTGTGTTTGTTTAGTATTAAATTATTGTAAACAAATCTGAAATATATATAGTTGGGTTAGGCTAAAATAAATTGTTCTTGTTATAATAAGGTTAGGTAAGTTTTCTAAGATTCTTTTGGAGCAAAATTAAAAATTTTTACATTAACATTAATGAAAAATATATATCTTTAAATGTATAAGAGAAATTTTTAGAAAGGACTTAATTTTAAATGAGTTCTTGCTAATTGACCAGTTTTACATATTCGGCACGACACACACACACACACACACACACACACACACACACACACACACACACACACACACACACACACACACACACACACACACATATATATATATATAATCTTAATAACAACACTGCGACTAGCCGAGGATTCGAACCCATGCGTTTTGGTCCGCTTAATGGTAAGTGAAAATCACACATGACGCTCTACCCCACAAGACCACGCAATTCTACAAGAATCAAGCACCCACCAGATCTAGATATACCTTGATCCGAGGACATACGGTGATGTGGGTGCCTCTGAGCTAATTTCATTCAAATCCTGGAGTTTACCTGGAGAGAGTTCCGGGGGTCAACGCCCCCGCGGCCCGGTCTGTGACCAGGCCTCCTGGTGGATCAGAGCCTGATCAACCAGGCTGTTGCTGCTGGCTGCACGCAAACCAACGTACGAGCCACAGCCCGGCTGGTCAGGAACCGACTTTAGGTGCTTGTCCAGTGCCAGCTTGAAGACTGCCAGGGGTCTGTTTGTAATCCCCCTTATGTATGCTGGGAGGCAGTTGAACAGTCTAGGGCCCCTGACAATTATTGTATGGTCTCTTAACGTGCTAGTGACACCCCTGCTTTTCATTGGGGGATGTTGCATCGTCTGCCAAGTCTTCTGCTTTCGTAGTGAGCGATTTTCGTGTGCAAGTTCGGTACTAGTCCCTCTAGGATTTTACAGGTGTATATAATCATGTATCTCTCCCGCCTGCGTTCCAGGGAATACAGGTTTAGGAACCTCAAGCGCTCCCAGTAATTGAGGTGTTTTATCTCCGTTATGCGCGCCGTGAAGGTTCTCTGTACATTTTCTAGGTCAGCAATTTCACCTGCCTTGAAAGGTGCTGTTAGTGTGCAGCAATATTCCAGCCTAGATAGAACAAGTGACCTGAAGAGTGTCATCATGGGCTTGGCCTCCCTAGTTTTGAAGGTTCTCATTATCCATCCTGTCATTTTTCTAGCAGATGCGATTGATACAATGTTATGGTCCTTGAAGGTGAGATCCTCCGACATGATCACTCCCAGGTCTTTGACGTTGGTGTTTCGCTCTATTTTGTGGCCAGAATTTGTTTTGTACTCTGATGAAGATTTAATTTCCTCGTGTTTACCATATCTGAGTAATTGAAATTTCTCATCGTTGAACTTCATATTGTTTTCTGCAGCCCACTGAAAGATTCGGTTGATGTCCCCCTGGAGCCTTGCAGTGTCTGCAATTGAAGACACTGTCATGCAGATTCGGGTGTCATCTGCAAAGGAAGACACGGTGCTGTGGCTGACATCCTTCTCTATGTCGGATATGAGGATGAGGAACAAGATGGGAGCGAGTACTGTGCCTTGTGGTTAGTTAGTTAGTTTAATATGTTTATTATGCACCCCATACCCATCCTGTGGGCGGTAGTCAAAAGATTACAGAGGTACATAATGGGTCCAGGGACTGGACTCCAAAGTTTTGATAGCTGAGCAAGTTACAGAGGTAATGAACTCACAATTTACAAAGGTAATGAACTCACAATTTACAAAGGTAATGAACTCCAGGTAAGTCTGGTCACAATCATGACAAGTTACAAAGGTATTTACAGATTACAGAGGTACGTAATGGGTCCAGGGACTGGGCCCCCAAAGTTTTGATAGCTGAACTAGGTACAAAGGTAATGAGCTCACAAGTTACAAAGGTAATGAATTCTGTAGAATGGTTACTTACGTTTATACTTTGGCTACAATCATGAACAAATTATAGAGTAATGAGCAATTCACACTTGGAACAGAGCTTTTCACTGTAGCTGCCTCGGACTTTACTCTGTTGACGACTACTCTCTGTGTTCTGTTAGTAAGTAAATTATAGATCCATCGACCGACTTTTCCTGTTATTCCTTTAGCACGCATTTTGTGCGCTATTACGCCATGGTCACACTTGTCGAAGGCTTTTGCAAAGTCTGTATATATTACATCTGCATTCTTTTTATCTTCTAGTGCATTTAGGACCTTGTCGTAGTGATCCAATAGTTGAGACAGACAGGAGCGACCTGTTCTAAACCCATGTTGCCCTGGGTTGTGTAACTGATGGGTTTCTAGATGGGTGGTGATCTTGCTTCTTAGGACCCTTTCAAAGATTTTTATGATATGGGATGTTAGTGCTATCGGTCTGTAGTTCTTTGCTGTTGCTTTACTGCCCCCTTTGTGGAGTGGGGCTATGCCCGTTTGAAATTAAAATGAAATTAGCTCAGAGGCACCCACACCATCGTATATCCTCGGATCAAGGTAAAACACGTAGCTCCCCTGGGTGCTTGATTCTTGTAGGAATACGTGGCCCTGTGGGTTAGAGTCATGGAGTCATGTGTGATTTTCGCTCACCATGAGGTGGTCGTGGTTACAATATATATATATATATATATATATATATATATATATATATATATATATATATATATATATATATATATATATATATATATATATATATAAATATATATTACCGTATTATGGTAACACGATATTTTTTTCCAAGTTTCTCGTTTAAAAATTATGAAAAACCTCTTATCCAATTCTTCATTGTGCCAAACCCTGAGCTGTGTCAGAGAAACCCGATCGACACCAGCGACCGAGATGGGAGCGCTACAAAAAAGATCATTGCAAAAGATTATCAGACAGTGGAAGTCTCCGAGATTAAAGGGGAAGAGAGACAGACAGACAGAGATGAGGGAGGGAATTCTTGAGCAAACACAAAGTAAAGCAGTTGATTACTTTATTGACACAGGAGAACACGCCAGATTTTAATTACATTGTCAAGGTTCATTCATCAGGGTCTAGGTCGGACCCAACATCATCTGATGACATCTCCAATTTGTAGGTGACTTGTGAATTCTTGAAACCACGACATTGTCACTTTCAGTCTTCATAAACATCACCAAAAGTAGCAGGAAGAGTTGCAGTAGTTCACATTTTTTTACAAGCTTCTGCAACATTCCAGGCAATGTACACCTAGCACCATCCAAGGCACTGTACACCTAGCAGCATCCCAAGCAGTGTACACCTAGCAGCATACTAGATAGTTTACACCTAGCAGCATCCCAGGCACTGTACACCTAGCAGCATCCTAGGCAGTGTACACCTAGCAGCTTCCCACGCAGTGCACACCAAGCAGCATCCCAGGCAGTGCACAACTAGCAGCATCCCAGGCAGGGAACACCTAGCATCATCACACGCAGTGTATGCCTAGCAGCGTCCCAGGCAGTGTATACCTAGCAGCATCCCAGGCAGTGTACACCTGGCAGCATCCCAGGCAGTGGACACCTAACAGCATCCCAGGCAGTGTACACCTATCAGCATCCCAGGCAGTGTACACCTATCAGCATCCTAGGCAGTGGACACCTAACAGCATCCCAGGCAGTGTACACCTATCAGCATCCCCAGCACTATACACCTAGCAGCATCCTAGGCAGTGTACACCTAGCAGCATCCCAGGCAGTGCACACCTAGCAGCATCCCAGGCAGTGAACACCTAGCAGCATCCCAGGCAGTGCACATCTAGCAGCATCCCATGCACTGTACACCTAGCATCATCACAGGCAGTGTAGGCCTAGCAGCATCCCAGGCAGTGCACACCTATCAGCATCCCCAGCACTATACACCTAGGAGCATCGCAGGTAGTGAATACCTAGTAGCATTCCAGACAGAGTACACCTAGCAGCAGCCCAGGCAGTGGACACCTAACAGCATCCCAGGCAGTGTACACCTATCAGCATCCTAGGCAGTGTACACCTATTAGCATCCCAGGCAGTGTACACCTATCAGCATCCAAGGCAGTGCACACTTATCAGCATCCCCAGCACTATACACCTAGCAGCATCCTAGGCAGTGTACACCTAGCAGCATCCCAGGCAGTGCACACCTAGCAGCATCCCAGGCAGTGCACATCTAGCAGCATCCCATGCACTGTACACCTAGCATCATCACAGGCAGTGTAGGCCTAGCAGCATCCCAGGCAGTGCACAACTAGCAGCATCCCAGGTAGTGTACACCTAGCAGCATCCCAGGCAGTGTATACCTAGTAGCATCCCAGGCAGAGTACACCTAGCAGCATCCCAGGCAGTGTACACCTAGCAGCATCCCAGGCAGTGGACACCTATCAGCATCCCAGACAGTGTACACCTATCAGCATCCCAGGCAGTGTGCACCCATTAGCATCCCAGGCAGTGTACACCTAGCAGCATCCCAGGCAGTGTACACCTAGCAGCATCTCAGGCAGTTTACACCTAACAGCATCCCAGGCAGTGCACACCTAGCAGCATCCCAGGCAGTGCGCACCTAGCACCATCCCAGGAAGTGTACACCTAACAGCATCCCAGGCAGTGTACACCTAGCATCACAGGCAGTGTACGCATAGCAGCATCCTAGACAGTGTATACCTAGCAGCATCCCAGGCAGTGTACACCTAGCAGTATCCCAGGCAGTGTACACCTAGCAGCATCCCAGGCAGCGTGCACCTAGCAGCATCCCAGGCAGTGTACATCTAGCAGCATCCCAGGCAGTGTACACCTATCAGCATCCCAGGCAGTGTATACCGAGCAGCATCCCAGGCAGTGTACACCTAACAGCATCCAAGGCAGTGCACACCTAGCAGCATCCCAGGCAGTGTACACCTAACAGCATCGAAGGCAGTGCACACCTAGCAGCATCCCAGGCAGTGCACACCTAGCAGCATCCCAGGAAGTGTACACCTAACAGCATCCTAGGCATTGTACCCCTAGCATCATCACAGGCTGTGTACGCCTAGCAGCATCCCAGGCAGTGTATACTTAGCAGCATCCCAGGCAGTGTACACCTAGCAGCATCCCAGGCAGTGTACACCTAGCAGCATCCCAGGCAGTGTATACCTATTAGCATCCCAGGCAGTGTACACCTAGCAGCATCCCAGGTAGTGTACACCTATCAGCATCCCAGGCAGTGTACACCTAGCAGCATCCCAGGTAGTGTACACCTATCAGCATCCCAGGCAATGTACACCTAGCAGCATCCCAGGCAGCGTGCACCTAGCAGCATCCCAGGTAGTGTACTTCTAGCAGCTTCCCAGGCAGTGTACATCTAGCAGCATCCCAGGCAGTGTACACCGAGCAGCATCCCAGGCAGTGTACACCTAACAGCATTCCAGGGAGTGCACACCTAGCAGCATCCCAGGTAGTGCACACCTAGCAACATCCAGGGGAGTGTACACCTAACAGCATCCCAGGCAGTGTACACCTAGCAGCATCCCAGGCAGTGTACACCTAGCAGCAGCCCAGGCAGTGTACACCTAGCAGCAGCCCAGGCAGTGCACAGCTAGCAGCATCCCAGACAGTGTACACCTAGCAGCATCCCAGGCAGTTTACACCTAGCAGCATCCCGGGGAAATGTACCCTTAGTACCATCCCAGGCACTGTACACCTATCAGCATCCCAGGCACCGTACACATATCAGCATCCCAGGCAGTGTACATCTAGCAGCATCCCAGGCAGTGTACACCTATCAGCATCCCAGGCAGTGTACACCGAGCAGCATCCCAGGCAGTGGACACCTATCAGCATCCCAGGCAGTGTACACCTAGCAGCATCTCAGGCAGTTTACACCTAACAGCATCCCAGGCAGTGCACACCTAGCAGCATCCCAGGCAGTGCGCACCTAGCAGCATCCCAGGAAGTGTACACCTAACAGCATCCCAGGCAGTGTACACCTAGCATCACAGGCAGTGTACGCCAAGCAGCATCCCAGTGTATACCTAGCAGCATCCCAGGCAGTGTACACCTAGCAGCATCCCAGGCAGTGAACACCTAGCAGCATCCCAGGCAGCGTGCACCTTGCAGCATCCCAGGCAGTGTACATCTAGCAGCATCCCAGGCAGTGTACACCTATCAGCATCCCAGGCAGTGTACACCGAATAGCATCGCAGGCAGTGTACACCTAACAGCATCCAAGGCAGTGCACACCTAGCAGCATCCCAGGCAGTGTACACCTAACAGCATCGAAGGCAGTGCACACCTAGCAGCATCCCAGGAAGTGTACACCTAACAGCATCCCAGGCATTGTACCCCTAGCATCATCACAGGCTGTGTACGCCTAGCAGCATCCCAGGAAGTGTATACTTAGCAGCATCCCAGGCAGTGTACACCTAGCAGCATCCCAGGCAGTGTACACCTAGCAGCATCCCAGGCAGTGTATACCTATTATCATCCCAGGCAGTGTACACCTAGCAGCATCCCAGGTAGTGTACACCTATCAGCATCCCAGGCAGTGTACACCTAGCAGCATCCCAGGTAGTGTACACCTATCAGCATCCCAGGCAATGTACATCTAGCAGCATCCCAGGCAGCGTGCACCTAGCAGCATCCCAGGTAGTGTACTCCTAGCAGCTTCCCAGGCAGTGTACATCTAGCAGCATCCCAGGCAGTGTACACGGAGCAGCATCCCAGGCAGTGTACACCTAACAGCATTCCAGGGAGTGCAAACCTAGCAGCATCCCAGGTAGTGAACACCTAGCAGCATCCAGGGGAGTGTACACCTAACAGCATCCCAGGCAGTGTACACCTAGCAGCATCCCAGGCAGTGTACACCTAGCAGCAGCCCAGGCAGTGTACACCTAGCAGCAGCCCAGGCAGTGCACACCTAGCGGCATCCCAGACAGTGTACACCTAGCAGCATCCCAGGCAGTGTACACCTAGCAGCATCCCGGGGAAGTGTACCCTTAGTACCATCCCAGGCACTGTACACCTATCAGCATCCCAGGCACCGTACACCTATCAGCATCCCTGGCAGTGTACACCTAACAGCATTCCAGGCAGTGTACACCTAGCAGCATCCCAGGCAGTGTACACCTAGCAGCATCCCAGGCAGTGTACACCCAACAGCATTCCAGGCAGTGTACACCTAGCAGCAGCCCAAGATGTGTACACCTAGCAGCATCGCAGGCAGTGTACACTTAGCAGCATCTCGGGCAGTGTACACCTAACAGCATCCCAGGGAGTGTACATCTAACAGCATTCCAGGCAGTGTACACCTAGCAGCATCCCAGGCAGTGTACACCTAGCAGCATCCCAGGCAGTGTACACCTAGCAGCATCCAAGGCAGTGTACACCTAGCAGCATCCCGGGCAGTGTACACCTAGCAGCATCCCAGGCAGTGTACACCTAGCAGCATCCAAGGCAGTGTACACCTAGCAGCATCCCAGGCAGTGTACACCTAGCAGCAGCCCAGGCAGTGTACACCTAGCAGCATCCCAGGCAGTGTACACCTAGCGGCATCCCAGGCACTGTACACCTAGCAGCATCCCACGCAGTGTACACCTAACTGCATTCCAGTGTACACCTAACCGCATTCCAGTCAGTGTACACCTAGCAGCCTCCTAGGCAGCGTACACCTAGCAGCATCCCAGGCAGTGTACACCTAGCAGCATCCCAGGCAGTGTACCCCTAGCAGCATCCCAGGCAGTGTACACCTACTAGCATTCCAGGCAGTGTACACCTACTAGCATTCCAGGCAGTGTACACCTAGCAGCATCCCACGCAGTGTGCACCTAACTGCATTCCAGTGTACACCTAACCGCATTCCAGTCAGTGTACACCTAGCAGCCTCCTAGGCAGTGTACACCTAGCAGCATCCCAGGCAGTGTACACCTAGCAGCATCCCAGGCAGTGTACCCCTAGCAGCATCCCAGGCAGTGTACACCTACTAGCATTCCAGGCAGTGTACACCTACTAGCATTCCAGGCAGTGTACACCTAGCAGCATCCCACGCAGTGTACACCTAACTGCATTCCAGTGTACACCTAACCCCATTCCAGTCAGTGTACACCTAGCAGCCTCCTAGGCAGTGTACACCTAGCAGCATCCCAGGCAGTGTACACCTAGCAGCATCCCAGGCAGTGTACCCCTAGCAGCATCCCAGGCAGTGTACACCTACTAGCATTCCAGGCAGTGTACACCTACTAGCATTCCAGGCAGTGTACACCTAGCAGCATCCCAGGCAGTGTATATCTAGAAGCATCCCAGACAGTGTACACCTAGCAGCATCCCAGGTAGTGTACACCTATCAGCATCCCAGGCAATGTACACCTAGCAGCATCCCAGGCAGCGTGCACCTAGCAGCATCCCAGGTAGTGTACTCCTAGCAGCTTCCCAGGCAGTGTACATCTAGCAGCATCCCAGGCAGTGTACACCGAGCAGCATCCCAGGCAGTGTACACCTAACAGCATTCCAGGGAGTGCACACGTAGCAGCATCCCAGGTAGTGCACACCTAGCAGCATCCAGGGGAGTGTACACCTAACAGCATCCCAGGCAGTGTACACCTAGCAGCATCCCAGGCAGTGTACACCTAGCAGCAGCCCAGGCAGTGTACACCTAGCAGCAGCCCAGGCAGTGCACACCTAGCAGCATCCCAGGCAGTGTACCCCTAGCAGCATCCCAGGCAGTGTACACCTACTAGCATTCCAGGCAGTGTACACCTACTAGCATTCCAGGCAGTGTACACCTAGCAGCATCCCACGCAGTGTACACCTAACTGCATTCCAGTGTACACCTAACCGCATTCCAGTCAGTGTACACCTAGCAGCCTCCTAGGCAGTGTACACCTAGCAGCATCCCAGGCAGTGTACACCTAGCAGCATCCCAGGCAGTGTACCCCTAGCAGCATCCCAGGCAGTGTACACCTACTAGCATTCCAGGCAGTGTACACCTACTAGCATTCCAGGCAGTGTACACCTAGCAGCATCCCACGCAGTGTACACCTAACTGCATTCCAGTGTACACCTAACCGCATTCCAGTCAGTGTACACCTAGCAGCCTCCTAGGCAGTGTACACCTAGCAGCATCCCAGGCAGTGTACACCTAGCAGCATCCCAGGCAGTGTACCCCTAGCAGCATCCCAGGCAGTGTACACCTACTAGCATTCCAGGCAGTGTACACCTACTAGCATTCCAGGCAGTGTACACCTAGCAGCATCCCAGGCAGTGTATATCTAGAAGCATCCCAGACAGTGTACACCTAGCAGCATCCCAGGTAGTGTACACCTATCAGCATCCCAGGCAATGTACACCTAGCAGCATCCCAGGCAGCGTGCACCTAGCAGCATCCCAGGTAGTGTACTCCTAGCAGCTTCCCAGGCAGTGTACATCTAGCAGCATCCCAGGCAGTGTACACCGAGCAGCATCCCAGGCAGTGTACACCTAACAGCATTCCAGGGAGTGCACACGTAGCAGCATCCCAGGTAGTGCACACCTAGCAGCATCCAGGGGAGTGTACACCTAACAGCATCCCAGGCAGTGTACACCTAGCAGCATCCCAGGCAGTGTACACCTAGCAGCAGCCCAGGCAGTGTACACCTAGCAGCAGCCCAGGCAGTGCACACCTAGCAGCATCCCAGACAGTGTACACCTAGCAGCATCCCAGGCAGTGTACACCTAGCAGCATCCCGGGGAAGTGTACCCTTAGTACCATCCCAGGCACTGTACACCTATCAGCATCCCAGGCACCGTACACCTATCAGCATCCCAGGTAGTGTACACCTAGCAGCATCCCGGAGAAGAGTACCCTTAGTACCATCCCAGGCACTGTACACCTATCACCCCTCAAGGAAGGTTCCTTGATGTTGGTGAGGGGCTCTTGATTTAGGGAATTGGATCTGTGCTCCAGTTCCCCAAATTAAGCCTGAATGCCTTCCACATCCCCCCCCAGGCGCTGTATAATCCTCCGGGTTTAGCGCTTCCCCCTTGATTGTAATAATAATGTACATCTATCAGCATCCCAGGCACCGTACACCTATCAGCATCCCTGGCAGTGTACACCTAACAGCATTCCAGGCAGTGTACACCTAGCAGCATCCCAGGCAGTGTACACCTAGCAGCATCCCAGGCAGTGTACACCCAACAGCATTCCAGGCAGTGTACACCTAGCAGCAGCCCAAGATGTGTACACCTAGCAGCATCTCAGGCAGTGTACACTTAGCAGCATCTCGGGCAGTGTACACCTAACAGCATCCCAGGGAGTGTACATCTAACAGCATTCCAGGCAGTGTACACCTAGCAGCATCCCAGGCAGTGTACACCTAGCAGCATCCCAGGCAGTGTACACCTAGCAGCATCCAAGGCAGTGTACACCTAGCAGCATCCCGGGCAGTGTACACCTAGCAGCATCCCAGGCAGTGTACACCTAGCAGCATCCAAGGCAGTGTACACCTAGCAGCATCCCAGGCAGTGTACACCTAGCAGCAGCCCAGGCAGTGTACACCTATCAGCATCCCAGGCAGTGTACACCTAGCGGCATCCCAGGCAGTGTACACCTAGCAGCATCCCACGCAGTGTACACCTAACTGCATTCCAGTCAGTGTACACCTAACTGCATTCCAGTCAGTGTACACCTAGCAGCCTCCTAGGCAGTGTACACCTAGCAGCATCCCAGGCAGTGTACACCTAGCAGCATCCCAGGCAGTGTACCCCTAGCAGCATCCCAGGCAGTGTACACCTACTAGCATTCCAGGCAGTGTACACCTACTAGCATTCCAGGCAGTGTACACCAAGCAGCATCCCAGGCAGTGTATATCTAGCAGCATCCCAGACAGTGTACACCTAGCAGCATCCCAGTCAGTGTACACCTAGCAGCATCGAAAATCCTTCACAAAACGGCGTTACCTCTGCTAAGCGCCTCTTGTTCCCTGGAATTTGAGCTACACTCCTCACTCCTGGATCAAACATCAACACCCCCAATGATTGTATATAGCTTCACTGCTCTCGAGTCACTACACCTCACTGTTCACTGTGCTCTTTCTGCCTCTGACTCGTTGTTTTTCATGCCTCTGTTGTCTCAGTGCATCTGTCATTTCCATCATCGACAGGTTGATGATTCAACGACAAAAAGAGACAAAAGGCAGAAAAAGAAAAACGGTAATTTAACGGCAGACGAGACATTTATTTCGTGGTGTACATAGGTAGTACGTATTTAAAAATGTAAATTAATGCCAGAGTTTCGCCAACTGTATCCATATAATAATCGCCATGAGGAAGTGGAAAAGAATTGCTCCTCGGTAAGCCATGTGTGTCTTAAGAGGCGACTAAAATGTCAGGAGCAAGGGGCTAGTAACCCCTTCTGTATAGATTACTAAATTTAAAACAGAGAAACTTTCGTTTTTCTTTTTAGGTCACCCTGCCTTGGCCGGTTCGTTGAAAATATTATTATTATTATTATGTAACCATTCTAAGTTGTTTTGGAAGTAATATCACTTTCATTAGAAGTGGGAGTTTCGAAGTGGTCGTCTCTGAGTGAGAGTATCAGAGTGATCGTCCCTAAGTGGGGGTATCGGAGTGGTGGCCCCTGAGTGGGAATATGAGTGGTCGTCCCTGAGTAGGAGTATCAGAGTGGTCGTTCCTGAGTGGGAGTATCAGAGTGGTCGTTCTTGAGTGGGAGTATCGGAGTGGTCGTCCCTGAGTGGGAGTATCAGAGTGGTCGTCCCTGAGTGGGAGCATCAGACTGGTCGTTCCCGAGTGGGAGTATCGGAGTGGTCGTCCCTGAGTGGGAGTATCAGAGTGGTCATCCCTGAATTCAAAGTTCGATTCAAAGTTTATTCTCTATAAGGATTACAATGCTGAGTTTACAGAAATTTGGTTATTGTTTGGTTTACATGTAGTAAAATTGTGATTACAGAGTGTACCACTAGAACGCTTAGCATGGCTAGGCATTTCGGGCATACTTAGTTTTATTCTTAATTGTAAAATATTACAAATTATGAGGTAAGTTGGTGTTATGGCTAAGTGACTAAATACTTGTTTGTGAGTTTAGCAATGTGAATGCTTTTGTTTTGGCACAGTACATAGTTTCAGTATTGGAGTATCACAGGATTCATTATTTTAAGACTGAGATTAATATTTCCGTTTATGGTCAAATGAGTGAGTGAGTGTAAGTGTGAACCACCAGGTGGTATTCGTGTAGTTAGTTGACGGGGTGTATCAGGGAGATAAGATGTTTTCTAATGGTAGTTTTGAAGGTGATGAATGTGTCTGCAGTTCTAGAGTTCTCAGGTAGGGTATTCCAGATTTTAGGGCCTTTGACATACATTGAATTTTTGTAAAGGTTTAGTCGGACACGGGGAATGTCGTAGAGATGTTTGTGTCTGGTGTTATGCCTGTGGGTTCTGTCACAACTATCAAGAAAGCGTTTTAGGTCAAGGTTGATATTAGAGTTTAAGGCCCTGTAGATATAGATTGCACAGTAGTAAGTGTGGATGTACTGAACTGGGAGCAAGTTTAGATCTATGAAGAGTGGGGGGGGGGTGTTGCCAGGGATGGCAACATTAGTATTTGGGAGTATCAGAGTGGTCGTCCCTGAGTGGGAGTATCAGTGGTCGTCTCTGAGTGAGAGTATCAGAGTGGTCGTCTCTGAGTGGGAGTAGAGAGATTTTTCGTTCGGATTTTTAACCCCGGAGGGTTAGCTACCCAGGATAACCCAAGAAAGTCAGTGCGTCATCGAGGACTGTCTAACTTATTTCCATTGGGGTCCTTAATCTTGCCCCCCAGGATGCGACCCACACCAGTCGACTAACACCCAGGTACCTATTTGCTGCTAGGTGAACAGGACAACAGGTGTAAGGAAACGTGTCGAAATGTTTTGCACCCGCCTGGAATCGAACCCGGGCCCTCCGTGTGTGAAGCGGGAGCTTTAGCCACCAGGCCACCGGGAGTATCAGAGTGGCCGTTCCTGAGTGGGAGTATCGGAGTGGTGGTCCCTGAGTGGGAGTATCAGTGGTCGTCCCTGAGTGGGAGTATCAGAGTGGTCGTCCCTGAGTGGGAGTATCAGTGGTGGTCCCTGAGTGGGAGTATCAGAGTGGTCGTCCCTGAGTGGGAGTATCAGAGTGGTCGTCCCTGAGTGGGAGTATCAGAGTGGTCGTCCCTGAGTGGGAGTATCAGAGTGGTCGTCCCTGAGTGGGAGTATCAGAGTGGTGGTCCCTGAGTGGGAGTATCAGAGTGGTGGTCCCTAAGTGAGAGTATCAGAGTGGTCGTCCCTGAGTGGGAGTATCAGAGTGGTCGTCCCTGAGTGGGAGTATCGTAGTGGTGGCCCCTGAGAGACTCGTTTTCTGTGTTCCGTCACGGGATCACCTGACTGACACTGTAAACAAACCCTCACCAAGGTGTGGGTGGCAGAGAAAGCTGCCCTTTTTTCTGTTTTTTTAATCCTCTCCCCTCTCTGTCTCCCCTCTCTCAGTCATCACCATATATTCTCAACATTGTATGCTTCCCGTCATCTTCAGCCTTCTCGTCTCCGTGAAATCAGGAGGTATATTCGACACACATTCTTCGGTCCTAGTCAGCCTGGGGTTCTGCTACCTGGGATTAGGTATATATTATTTTTAATTTAATTTTCTTTTTAAAGAGCACTACCTGAGCTCTTGTATTGTATCCTGCATGAGTGTTAATGGTTGGTTGGTTAGTGGGGTTTTAAACACTGGAGAGACTACGAGGGTCATTAAGTCTTCTAACCAGTTCATCAGTCAAATATTTGACTGATAATGGTACAACTTAATCCCTAAGGAATTAAAGTAAACTCTCGGAATATATACATGCTGAGAGACATACTACTTGGAGTATATATACATGAATGTATATTTTTTCTTTTGTTATTGTATTTATGTTTTTGTATTTATTTAGCTGTATAGCCCTTGTGGCTTAACGCTTCTTTTTTATTATAATAATAATAATAATTGTATTTATTTATGATTTAAGTTTACTGGTGACTTGTAGCCGGGTGATACAGCAGCTCACAACCAAAAGAAGCTTCCTACAATCCAGGTTTTATAATTATTTTAGGACTATGTAGTGATTGGTAGCTTCAAGTATAGCTTGGGTTGGCATACAAGTGGGTGTGAGTCGGACTTGCCTAGTATTGGCCCACTTCAGTGTTCCATTATTTTTGTTCTTGTTCTTAAATTGTAATTACAGTTAGAAATGTAATTGCAAGTATTTTCAGTTTCAAAATATATGGGAGTAATATTGACATAACTTAAATTATTATTCACACCTCCAAGGCCCCGTCACCTACCTTGGTGGGGAAAATTCCATGAACTTGGTGTGTCCTCAAAGCACATTCCATGGACAGAGCTCAGCATTTTTTTGGGCTTAAATGCAAAGGATATGTTCTTATTTGCCAGATCTTTTTTTTTTACACTTTTAAATTTATGTAATGTTTCAAAACTGAATACTATGCAAGGTATACTACCAATCCCATAACAGTTGGTGGTAATAATAGATAACTGCTCATTATTGGATTTAGGTGATTAATTATATTGTAGTTTCAAGTGTACAATATTAAGTTGGCTTTTACATTTCTATATTTTAGGTAATAGTTACATGTAAATAAACAATGGAACTCATTCATTATTTTATACTTTTCAATACATACAACTTTTGTACAGCATGGAAGATGTAACCATTTACATAGTACACTAATAAGAAGGCCAACATTTCTCCAAGAAGCTAATGCTATATCAACAAGAAGTCATTTTTTTTCAACAAGACTAATGCCACACTTACAAGAAGGACAGCAATATTTTCCCAAGAAGTCTAATGATACACCAACAAGAGGCCATAATTCCAAACTTGACAAGTAATCTTGCAGAACAGACGTAACAGAATATTTATTCTTGTTGAATATAATAAACCTGTGGAACAGTTGCCTTGCCAAAAAAATTCAAAGGAAGAACAATGCTAAATTATAAAATATTGTACTAATGAAATAAGATCCCCTTTACAAGTCACAGACTTTTTCCTACTCACAAAATTATGATGAAATAGATAATATTTTTTCTATTGGGCACAATCCATACAATTTTTTTTTTTTGTCACAATGGTCGTCTTCCACACAGGCAGGGTGACCTCAAAAAGGAAATGCATTCACCATCACTCATTCAATAGCTATCTTGCCAAAAGAGTGCGAACAACACAATTCAGACGACTCTCCAAACAGTGACAGCCCCATCCATCTTTCAGAGTGCAAGCACTATACTTCTCACCTCCAGGACTCAAATCTGGCTAACCTGTTTCCCTGAATCCCTTCATAAATGTTACCTTACTTACATTGTAATGGCACTTCAAGCCCTTAACAACTACTTGTCTCTGTTCACATCAATTTAAAATGTTCACACATGCCTGCTAAATACTTAGATCTCTACCACCAAAACCTTCTTCACCCCCTACTTCAAATCCTTACTGGGATGACTCCTATCTCTCCTTTCCAGCCTGGATTTATATTACACTCTCTGTCATCACATTCTGATCCATCCTTTCTAAATCGATGAACCACCTCAACAACCCTTCCTCATTTTATTATGTTGGTACTCTATGATTACCAAGTACGTATTGTAATTGTCCATAATTCTCTACCTGTTGAAAAGAGTGGTGACTCATATTAGGAAGATACCCATGTACAGTATAAAATTTGAAATAAGCATTAAACCTGAATTATAGTAGGCCTACAGGAACCTTCTGTGATGTACTTTTATATTCTTCAAAATAAAAAAATGGTAGTTACTCTTTGAGATATTTATAAAATTGTATATATTTAATTACTATAAATGTACAAAATAAGTACTGCACAGCTCATGCCACACAATATTGGAAAAATGAGCACAAATGATTTGAAAACAGAAAACCTTATGAGATTATTCTTGTAATGACTGACAGTAAATATATATACATTGGCCTGCTAACAAAAATGCAGACTGCTTTTGTGTGAGTGGTTGTCTGAAATACAGTGAAGCTGTACATCTTTCTGAGATTATTTTGAATGAGAAGGCTAGGCATTTTTACATGAAATGTACATCAAAAATGCACTGAAAATGTTGCAATGGATGACTGGAGAGATTTTATAAATACCAAATAATAGGTCAGGTTAAAATTTTTGAGGAGAAAGAGTTTGTAGAAAATGGTGCTGGCAATGATTTATTGGCCATATTTGCTCATTTATTGAAAGATTTTAATTTAAGTGCAAAGCAAATTTAAAATGTAGACAAAGCATGACTTTTCCAGGTCTACAACATTTCTTGTTAGTAGTGATCAAGAAGCTGTGGATGGAATGAAAGAATCAAAGACAAGGTTAACTGTTTTGATGTGTGTCAGTACAGTGTGGACAAATAAATACAGCCTCTCCTCACTTAACAACGGAGTTAGGGGCCTAAGACCCTGTCGGTAAACGATTTTGTCGCTAATCGAGGAATCACCCCTTACTGACACTTCAAAAGCATCATCACCCAAAATTAAAACATTCAGTTTTATGTTTGCTGGGAAATTCCTTTCAATTTTTATTATTAACAGTAATACAGTATGAAATAGGTCAGTGATTTACTTCTGAGATATTTCAGGAAACATGTGCATAGCTGATTGCTTGGGGATTTTTTTTTTTTTTTTTTTTATCCCTCCCGGCCCTCCACCCTTCAATACCTCTCTATATAATGTCAGTTTTTATTAATTTGGGCGTCTTTATCATGCTTCTACATTATTTATGTTATACCTAATATTATTCTGGAATAAATATGATAGGTAGATAACCTTTATTGATAGTAATAGTATAATTATACAATATTTTATAGTGCCGTGAGCTTACACGTCTATACATCATGGTGAAGCGTGAGTTACTGAGAGACATTGCTGGCACCTTCTCCCTCTCTCTTGTATAGCCGGATCAGCCAGGCTGTGGCTCGTACGTCGGACTGCGTGCGGCCAGCAGTAACAGCCTAGTTGATCAGGCCCTGATCCATCGGGAGGCCTGGTCGTGGACCGGGCCGCGGGGGCGTTGATCCCCGGAATAACGTCCAGGTAACCTCCAGGTAGCCTAGTTATTATGGTTTGAAATTCTGTTGATGCTTTCACTGCCTCTTTCATTCTATTATCATCCTTCATAATAGTGGGAATGGTAGAATGCGCCAGCTTCAAGTCATCGGCTATCCTTTCACTTTCTAACCAACTTCATACTCGTTTATAATCTTCATTTTCACTTCAAGATCGAGAGCCTTCCTTTGTTTCTTGGCACTTCCTTGAGGTGAAGTCAAGATCTTCCTTTTTGCTGACATCTTGTACTATGGGATGCATATTTGTACAGATATGTATGTATTCTTGGAGACAGTGAAAGCTAGTGTACTCAGTGGCTGTAGGAGGCAGTCTGAAATACTTGATGCTGAGACGCCGCACTACCTGTTTCCATGACCTACGTTCTTGTATGGCATAAAATCCTAATAATAATAATAATAAAATACTACTACAGTGGACCCCCGCATACCGTTGGCATCACATAATGTTAAATCCTCATACCGATACATTTTATCGCTAAGATTTTGCCTCGCATACCGCTAAAAAACCCGCTCAACACTATTCATCCGAGACACGTCTAATGTGCGGCCTGAGCCAGCCTCACATGTTCCGCCGGTAGCATTGTTTACAAGCCAGCCTCCGTGGTAACATCCAAGCATACAATCGTAACATTTCGTATTATTACAGTGTTTTTGGTGATTTTATCTGCAGAATAAGTGACCATGGGCCCCAAGAAAGCTTCTAGTGCCAACCCTGTGGTAAAAAGGGTGAGAAATATTATCGAAATACTGTGGTACCATGGTCAACTGCTGATGCTGCTGCTGCTGTAGCACTGTCAGCTGCTGCTGCTGCTGCTGTAGCACCGTCAGCTGCTGCTGCTGCTGTACCACCGTCAGCTGCTGCTGCTGCTGTAGCACTGTCAGCTGCTGCTGCTGCTGTAGCACCGTCAGCTGCTGCTGCTGCTGTACCACTTGTCAGCTGCTGCTGCTGCTGTAGTACCGTCTGCTGCTGCTGCTGCTGTAGTACCGTCTGCTGCTGCTGTAGCATCGTCTGCTGCTGCTGTAGCATCATCTGCTGCTGCTGTAGCACTGTCAGCTGCTGCTGCTGCTGCACTGTCAGCTGCTGCTGCTGCTGTAGCACTGTCAGCTGCTGCTGCTGCTGTAGCACTGTCAGCTACTGCTGCTGCTGTACCACCGTCAGCTGCTGCTGTACCACCATCAGCTGCTGCTGTAGTACCGTCTGCTGCTGCTGCTGCTGCTGTAGCACCGTCAGCTGCTGCTGCTGCTGTACCACCGTCAGCTGCTGCTGCTGCTGCTGTTGTAGTACCGTCTGCTGCTGCTGTAGCATTGTCTGCTGCTGCTGTAGCACTGTCAGCTGCTGCTGCTGCTGTAGCACTGTCAGCTGCTGCTGCTGCTGTAGCACTGTCAGCTGCTGCTGCTGCTGTAGCACTGTCAGCTGCTGCTGCTGCTGTACCACTGTCAGCTGCTGCTGTACCACCGTCAGCTGCTGCTGTAGTACCGTCTGCTGCTGCTGCTGCTGCTGTAGTACCATCTGCTGCTGCTGTAGCATCGTCTGCTGCTGCTGTTGCACTCTCAGTAGTAGTAACCAGTTACCAGTAACCACTGTGCCAGTTGACTCACGACCAACCATCTCTGCCTGAGTCACTGTCTGAACTCATATTGTGCTGACCTAGCAGTATTCAAAGACCCTCTCACATATGGGTACTGTGGGCGGCCAGCCAGTCAGTTGTACGAGAGAGAGCAGAGAGACTAGGTTACGACTGTAAGGGCGCTACCCACCTTGTCTGTAATTATACGTACTACCAGCCTACGTGAGTATTACTTTACCCAATCCACGTGTCGAACTCCCACATGATAAATGGTGACAGCGGTGTGGAGCGTGGATTTAGTTTTTACGGGTAATTCAAGACGTTAGAAGACTGTTTGTGAGTAGCCGGCAGGGTCAAAGGTGAACCGTCACCCACCAGCTACTCCCCTCACAACCTCCAACCTGCAAGCCTGTTGCAGCCGTTTCAAGCTTCCTGGCTTAGTTCGTGTGCTAATTGCTTCAATCTCCGAGGGGTTGACCCGGATTTTGCAATTAAGCCAGTCAGTAAGCCAGACTGTGGAAGTGAACGCCAGTCAGCCTATCATCCAACCTGTCTCCTGTCATCCACCTGCTCCTCCGTGCTTTGTGCATCGTTACACGTCTTCCAGTCAGCCATTCTCGTGGGTTAAGCCAGTCAGCCAACCCAGCTTCTAACCCAGCTGAGAGAGAGAGAAGTAAGCCACGCAGTAAGAAGTAAGCCAAGTTCCTCTGAAGTATTGTCTATATCGCTTTGTGCTCCCTGTTGGATGCTAAGAGTGGTTTTCACCATTCCTGTGGCATAGAGTGGCTTATCAAGCCACCTTCGTGGGTAGAGTGGGGTGTGCGCCAGTGCGCCTGCGAGTCTCTCTCACCCACCGCTATCTCTCCCTCCACCCACCCACCATCAACCACCCACCACCAGCCACCCACCCCATCTACCTGTGGTTGTTTGCACCCTTGTTCCGGGTCCTAATACTGTTTTGGCTCACATAATTGGTCAAGAGATGTAGTGAGCGCCAACGATAAAGCCAATTATGGGGGTCCACCGAGAAAGCGCATTTCTTCCGACAACAGTGAGTGTAGGAGGCGTCAGTCATCACCGCGCAGGACAACCTACAACCTACCCTCATCACCAGTAATCACCCGACTACTACAGACTTCAGTGATAATTTAGAGACATTTTTCTTGCATTTAAAGACATTTGCGTGTGTGAGACATTTATAGTAAATTTCTTGTGTACTCTAAACCTTGTGTTTTCAGTGTAGACTCAGTGTTTCTTTGACTCATTATTTTTACAATATTTTTCAGTGTTTTCACTCATCTTATATTTTTTTATTCTGTGTTTTTTTTATGCTACTCCTGTCTGTAGTAAGTATTATTGTGTAGTGTACCAGTCAGTCACTCTGTGTGAAGTGATTCATTTTTTTTATTGTATTCTTTCAGCATTGTATTCTCCAGTAATTGTCATTGTATTTCATGCAGTGATATTCACCCCAGTATACCAAATTATCCATTTATTTCTATGTGTGTCTTTTTTCGTATGCCAGCAGTGTCTCATTCCTCTAATTTTTTCGCAGACTGTGTACCATTATTTTTGCCAGCAAATTTTTGTCGTATCAGTCACAGCAAGATTTTGTTGTAAGAATATACAAAAAAAAAAAAAAATTATACGTAATGAAGTGTGCCCTGCCACTGTAAGTGTTGTGTGCCCTGCCACTGTAAGTGTTGTGTGCCCTGCCACTGTAAGTGTTGTGTGCCCTGCCACTGTAAGTGTTGTGTGCCCTGTCACTGTAAGTGTTGTGTGCCCTGCCACTGTAAGTGTTGTGTGCCCTGCCACTGTAAGTGTGACACTACCCGTTTTGTTCCTTTGTTTTATTTTTATTCATATTTTTTATTTCTTTGAACAAATTCACTCTTGATGCAATTTAAATTACTTTTAACGTAAAGTGTTTTCTTTACTCTGTTTGAGTAAAATCCAACTACTAGCGAACCGTGGGAAAGAGTTGCGCTAGATTTGTTAACTAATTTCCAATGTTCCCTCCAAGGTAACAAACATCTGTGTGTTATGGTAGACCATTTCACCAGATATTGTGAGTTAGTTCCTATTGCAGACAAGACTGCCGAGACAGTAGCTAAAGCGTTTAAAGAACGCATTATCTGCAGGCATACCACCCCTAAGTCACTAGTAACAGATAATGGAGGTGAATTCTGTAATGAGATTCTTGAAAATTTGTGTACCTTGTACAAGATCTCTAAATCCACCATTGTTCCTCATCATCCTGCCAGCAATGGGTTAGCGGAACGAACCAATAAGAAAGTACTTGATGTCTTGAGAGCCACTATCAATCCCAACAGTGAAACTTGGGATGAAGTTATACCTGATGTGCAGTGTGCTATAAATTCTGCTTACAATGTTTCTATAGGTGACACTCCACATTATGCATTGTATGGTGTAGATAAACGTTTGCCTTATGAGTTGTTATATTCTAATCCGAAACCAAATTACAACCCTGATGATTTCATAGCAACTCGTACCAGCTTAGCTCAAAGTGTTTTTAGAAGAATCCGTGAAACACTTCATAAATCAACAGCAGAATTTACAAGAGTCGCAAACACTCGAGCAAAGCCATCCAAAATCAAAGTAGGTTCGAGAGTTATGCTGATTAACTTTAACAAAACGTCTGCAATGCCAAAGCTTGATCAAAAGTTTGTTGGTCCTTATCGAGTAGTTGAACATATCACTGGTAATAAGTATAAGGTTAGAGAGATTAGTACTGGTCAGTATAAAGAATCGCATTTAGATCATATGAAGTTAGTATGTGATGATAATGATGTTCCAACCCAGACTAATGTGACAGACTCTAACAATCCTCCTGATCCTGTACTCTCTTCCTCTGATACTCAGTCAGACGATCAACCTGAATGTCGTTATTCCCTACGTACACGACAGGTATTGAGAAATCCTCAAATATCATTTGTAACATCCAATTCAGATTTGCCTCAAATACAGCATGAGTTAGCCAATGCTACAGAGTTTGATCCTCCCAGAGATGACACCCATTCTGCATATGTCAATCTCACCCTAGCAGAGTTGGGGTTAAATGTAAATAACCTGTATAGATGAATAATTACAGTATCAACTTATCAGTATTCAAGAATTTTTTTTTGTGTTCATGTTCTCTCCGCATTCTGAGAGTTAACAGTCTAGATTTGAGTGCACCGAATCTGCCTTTCTGTTAAACACTTTCTTTGTATATATTCCTCCCTCAGAATCCGTAGATCACATGAATACAGATCGATCGATCAAATTTTTTTTTTATCACTTCTATTGTGTAATCTCAACGTTGAGTTTTAAGTTGTGCTATATTATACCTTGTATTGCATTACAGTTTCAGTTACGTAAGCTTCCATTCCATGTTCTGCTGCTGCTGTAGCACTGTCAGCTGCTGCTGCTGCTGCTGTAGCACTGTCAGCTGCTGCTGCTGTAGCACTGTCAGCTGCTGCTGCTGTAGCACTGTCAGCTGCTGCTGCTGTAGCACTGTCAGCTGCTGCTGTAGCACTGTCAGCTGCTGCTGTACCACCGTCAGCTGCTGCTGCTGCTGCTGCTGCTGTAGTACCGTCTGCTGCTGCTGCTGCTGCTGCTGCTGCTGCTGCTGCTGCTGCTGTAGTACCATCTGCTGCTGCTGTAGCATCGTCTGCTGCTGCTGTAGCACTGTCAGCTGCTGCTGCTGTAGCACTGTCAGCTGCTGCTGCTGCTGCTGTAGCACTGTCAGCTGCTGCTGCTGCTGCTGCTGCTGCTGTAGCACTGTCAGCTGCTGCTGCTGCTGTAGCACTGTCAGCTGCTGCTGCTGCTGCTGCTGTAGCACCGTTGTTGGTGTGGCTTATTGAGAATACCAAGAAACAATTAACCCCAGAGGGTTAGCCACCCAGGATAACCCAAAAAAGTCAGTGTCATCAAAGACTGTCTAACTTATTTCCATTGGGGTCCTTAATCTTGTCTCCCAGGATGCAACCCACACCAGTCGACTAACACCCAGGTGAACAGGGAAAAACGCCTGGAACTAGTGCTCATATTGGTGAATTTAAAGCCAGCAAAGGTTGGTTTGAGAGATTTAAGAATTGTAGTGGCATACACAGTGTGATAAGGCCTGTTCTGGAAGAAAATGCCAAACAGGACCTACAGTACTCAGGAGGAAAAGGCACTCCCAGGACACAGTGTCTCATCAGTCATTGCTGCATCTTCAAGAAAGGTAAGTGTCATTTATTCTTCATTTAGTAGAGTAGTACATGCACAATATATACTGTGCATGTACTACTCTACTATTGTGCATGTATCCTTCTTTTTGTGTGTAGGAAAATGTATATTTCATGTGGTAAAATTTTTTTTTTCATACTTTTGGGTGTCTTGCACGGATTAATTTGATTTCCATTATTTCTTATGGGGAAAATTCATTCGCATAACGATAATTTCGCATAACAATGAGCTCTCATGAACAGATTAATATCGTTATGCGGGGGTCCACTGTACTAATAATAATATAATAATAATCATAAAAATAATAAATAATCGCTCTGGAGTGGTTTAATAAATCTCCTATGTATTTTATACAGGTTTGGTAGCTGACATTTAAACCACTCCAGAGCAATTATTATTATTATTATTATTATTATTATTATTATTATTATTATTATTATTATTATTAATATTACGTACAGTGGTATCTCGGGATACAAATTTATTCCACTTCAGAAGGCTGTTTGAGTGCCAACACCAAATGAATTTGTTCCCATAAGTAATAATGTAAATTAGATGAATCTGTTTCAGACCCTCAAAAATACACTTACAGAAGCACTTACATAATTGTTCAAGTTTTGAGCTGTTCGTATCCCGAGGTACCACTGTATTATTATTATTACCATCCACATACCTCGTTCACTGAGTTTAATCATTTATTAAGCTGCCACGAGAGACAGAGAATGTAATAATAATAATAATAATAATAATAATAATTATAATTAATAATAATAATAATAATTAATAACAATCGCTTTGGAGTGCTTTAACCCTTTGACTGTCGCAACCCCAAATCCTGAAGTGGCTTCTGGTGTCAAAAAATATTTGAAAAAAAAATTATTTTTTCTTACGGACAGAGAATCTTTTCCCGATGGTAACGACACCAAAAGTACGAAATTTGATTGAAAACTTACGGAATTACGATCTTGCGAAGTTAGCGACCTCAGCAATATTTATGCATCAGTGATTTTGCCCACTTTGAGCCCTATTTTCAGCCAATTCTATTGTTCCAGTCGACCAAACTTATAGCTATTTCTTTAAAACTCCATTTGTTCTATCAATTGAGTAAAAGAAACTGCCCATTTACCGATTTCAACTACCCAATAAAGTGGTCAGAAATTGGCATTTTGGCCAAGTTCATGCAAATTAAAAAATATGCCAATTTCAAAATGGGGTCCAGAATGAACAATGCAGACATTCATAGCACTAAAATAACATTTTCTCTGTTCATCAGTCATGTCTCCAGGCCCCTCTTATATTACTTTGGCTTTTTATTTTGAATTTTTATTCACACAAAAAATAGAAGATTTACTGCTATGCAGGCTGTTGCAATATTGTAATAATTATATAAATAAGGTCAACCTATTCATGACTGTGTATTAGTTAGTTTAATATGTTTATTATGCACCCCATACCCATCCTGTGGGTGGTAGTCAAAAGATTACAGAGGTACATAATTGGTCCAGGGACTGGACTCCAAAGTTTTGATAGCTGAGCAAGTTACAGAGGTAATGAACTCACAATTTACAAAGGTAATGAACTCACAATTTACAAAGGTAATGAACTCACAATTTACAAAGGTAATGAACTCACAATTTACAAAGGTAATGAACTCCAGGTAGGTCTGGTCACAATCATGACAAGTTACAAAGGTATTTACAGATTACAGAGGTACGTAATGGGTCCAGGGACTGGGCCCCCAAAGTTTTGATAGCTGAACTAGGTACAACGGTAATGAGCTCACAAGTTACAAAGGTAATGAATTCTGTAAGAATGGTTACTTACGTTTATACATGGCTACAATCATGAACAAATTATAATGTAATGAGTAATTCACACTTCCACACCCGGTCACAACTGTAATAAGTTATTGGTGCAAATATTGATTGTTGACACACACACACACACACACACACACACACACACACACACACACACACACACACACACACAGATAGGATGTTCCAGAGAGGAGACACAGGGACAAGGGGTCACAACTGGAAGCTGAAGACTCAGACGAGTCACAGGGACGTTAGGAAGTATTTCTTCAGTCATAGAGTTGTCAGCAAGTGGAATAGCCTAGCAAGTGAAGTAGTGGAGGCAGGAACCATACATAGTTTTAAGAAGAGGTATGACAAAGCTCAGGAAGCAGAGAGAGAGAGAGGATCCAGTAGCGATCAGTGAAGAGGCGGGGCCAGGAGCCGAGTCTCGACCCCTGCAACCACAATTAGGTGAGTACAATTAGGTGAGTACACACACACACACACACACACACACACACACACACACACACACACACACACACACACACACACACACACACACACACACACACACACACACACACACACACACACACACACACACACACACACACACACACACACACACACACACACACACACACACACAATTAGAATGGCTAGTTGGACATTTATTGGACAATGACGTCATTTGTTTACTCTTTGAACATGGGCAAAAATCGAACATTTCAGCTACTTTGAGCTCCATTTCAAGGTTCTTTTCATGGTAAAACCAATCAAAATCACCTCTATTTCTATAATATGTTTTCCATTCTATCAAATGAGATCAAGAAAACGAGAATACATCCATAAATACTATACAAAAATACACCTCAAAGTCGGCGTTTTAATCCAAAAACACGGTCGGAGTTTTTTTTTTCTCATGCACTGCGTGCTGCAGGATTTTTTTTTATACTGCGCACACTGACCACACAGACCCATTCTCTCACATGTGGGCCTACCAACTTTCTCCCGCTTGATTTGAAGCTGCTGGAATTTTTAAGTATACATACGTCAAACACATTGGCTCGTAAGATGTATATATACAACCGAAACAGTCAAAGGGTTAAATGTTAGCTACCAAAACTGTATGAAATACGTATAACATTGAAAGCGCCCCATAGTGATTAATTATATTTTATTATTATATTTTATTATTATATTTTATTATTATTATTATTATTATTATTATTATTATTATTATTATTATTATTATTATTATTAATATTAGTACGTACTAGTAGTGTCACCATCGACATATCTTTGTGGAGCTCGGCCGGCATTGGTGGAGTGTGGACACGTCTTCTGAAGGTTCCTCAGTTGTTTGTTGGTGTTGTAGGCCCTGTTTAGGCTCTGCTGCACTGTCTTTCTTTTCTTGTGCGCTTGTGTTGTCATTGTTTTCTCCATCAGGCGGTGTTGTGTGGCCCATTTATGGGGGGTTCGACTGAGATGTCGTTCGCCCCCATAGGGGGGACCCCCCTCCTGTCTCTACTCAGTTGAAAACTGTTTCACTACTGTCGGACCAAGATATGGCTAGTGTGCCCCCTACTGGGATAAACAAACAGACTCTTGAGGTTGATGACAGTGCCAGGCCCCTGTCTAGCCCAAAATGCCAACCCACCACTTGTCCAGACTATGCTCTTTCTCCTCACATTACTCCAGATGTGATGGTGGTTCTTGTGCATCCTAAGGATGGCGGTACGCTCTTCACCAATCCACGGGACGTCACCAACGCCATCAGTGGATCTCCTTTCGGCAAGGCTTGCATAGATGGGGGGCATCCAACAACTTGGTAGGGGTGCAGCCGTAAAGCTCTGGCTCCATCGTAAGTCTTTTCTGGCTAGAAATTTGCCACTAAATGCCATTCATGCCCTGGGTAGGTGGAATGTTGTCTGCTGGGAGGTCTGCTCCTCAATCCTCACCGCTGGTTGTTGTTACGGCAGAATTGGACCGATTTCTGCATCCCTCTCAGATGAGGAGATCCACTCTGAATTGGTTCACAGTGGGGGTGACGACTTAGGTTTGCGGGAGGTTTGGAGCCTCTCGAATCGTCCTACCCCATCTCATATGATTTGTGTATGTTTCTCGAGTGCTCTCCCAAAATTTGTGACTTTCGGCAATCTAAGGTTTCCTGTTCTTCCTTATACTTTTCCTTTACTCTGGTGTCGGAAATGTTTCCTTTTTGGGCATGGAGAATTGTCTTGCCGTGATAAGGTAAGATGTGTGAACTGCAGCGGGTTTCACCCAGTCGTTAAAGACAGCATTACCTGTACCCGCCCAGCTTCGTGCTACTTCTGTAAAGGGAACCACAAGGTTACCTCCCGGTCTTGCCCGGCATATCGTCAGGCTCTTGATTTGGCAAACTCAGCCAAGGAGCAGTCTCTTTCGCTTGATGAATGTAACTCCTGCTTGCAGTTCGTAAAGCCAGTCACAGTCTGTCAGCCCCTGCCTCCTTCGCCTCCAGTGCCCCCACTAAGGGAGTCTCCCCAACACCAACACGGCCAGGGCACCTGTACTCCACAGCTGTGAGGGCTAATATCCCTGTTACAAATTGGTTTGGGGCTCTTGCGGACCTCTCTCTCCCTTTTTAGAGGATTCCCCACCCCCGGGGCAACATCAACTCAGGGTGTCCTCGGACCCGGCTTCCATTGTGGAAGTTATTGCACATGCCCCCCCTCGTCCACAATGCATGTCCTCCCATTGAGGTGGTGCAGTTCCCAAATCGGCTGGATGCTCAGAGCCCCACCCAATTCATGTTGGACATCATACCCAACCCGGAGCCTCCCATCTCGCAGCCGACTCCCCCCCCCAATTCTCCTCAACCCCAGCCTTGGCCTGTCTCCACTCCAGGACCCTTCGTGTCTGAAGGTCCTGCTTTTTCACTCTCGCCTGCCTGGGCTTTATTCCTTCATCCTATCCTCCTCCTGGTGGAGGAGGTGCTACATTCCTACTTCCAGGGCACCTCTTTTGTGACTGCGTGTCTCTCGGTTCTCCCTCACCTTATTGGGCTGCTTAGTTCACACACGTGAATCTTTCTTGCTCTTCTGTTTTTCTTCTTTGGAACACACGTTCTTTACTGGGGAAGCTTCCAGACCTTCAGAGGTATCTGGCTGAGGTACAGCCACTGTTGGTGGGTCTCTCTGAGACATGGTTTCGCCCTCGACATTCGCTTCGGATGCCTGATTTTACCGTTTACCATAGGGATCGCCTTGCAGGGAGCGGTGGTGGCCTAGCTCTTCTTATATGCAACCGGCTCCAGAGTACGACCCCCTCTCTCCAAGCCTATGAGAGTTGAGTGTTGGAAACTCTGGCTGTGAGAGTTGCCTTGGGCACTCAGTGGTGCAACATACTCCTGATCTATAATCCAGGCAGGTCGGTTACACAAAATGAATTTACCTATTATTTTGGACAACTCCGTGGTTCTACACTTGTGATAGGAGACTTTAATGCAAGGCACCAGTTCTGGGAGCCATCCATTTCTTTGGGATCGGTGAATCCCACAGGTAGGGCCCTGTTCCAAACCCTCCTCGCATCTCACCTTTCGTTGCTCACACCACCAGGGTTGGAGACTAGAGTGGATCCTTATACCAGGCAAGTTTCTACCCTGGACCTCTTTCTTGGGTGTGGGTATTTTACTACAGCTGCTGTTACTGTAGGTCCCTTCATGGGGAGTGATCATCTTCCAGTCCTTACTTCTACAAATGAAGCCTTAGCAGTGCCAGTGACGGCAGTTCGTTCACGGTGGAAAATCAACCAGGCTGGGTGGACAAACTATAACCGGGTCCTTGCTGATTACAGCCTGCCTCAGGACCCCTTGTTGGACGAGGCTGACGCGTCTCTTTAAGGGCCATGCTTGAGGCGGGGTCGCGTTCATTCTGTCTCTCCGGGAGCTTCTCCCGTTCACATCCCTGGATTCCATGGTGAAATGACGAGTGCTTCTGAGCAGTGAAGGTGCGTCGGACAGCATGGGCACAGTGGCGGTGCCAACCCTCTCGGACTCAGCAGTTGGCTTACCGAAGGGCAGACGCTCTTTGTCGGCGAACCCTCCTCCAAGCGAAACGTGCATCCTGGGCTTTACTCTGTTCTTCTCTTTCTTTTCGCACCTCTGCCAGTCAGGCATGGGTTTTTTTCCACTCCATGTTGGGATCACGTTCTGTAAGTACTTTTCCCCTGCTGGGGGAAGGAGCAGCTCCACTCTTACCCCAGGACAAGGCTGAGTCATTTGCAAATTTCTTCGATTCTATGTTTTCTCCTCCTCCTCCTCTACCCTCTAAGGTGATCAAATGGGGCCCTTTGCCACCTGCCGTACCCGAGGTTCATTTAGCTCCCATGAGCTGCAGCGGGCACTTTCCCAACTTTCTTCCTGCTCTTCTCCAGGGGAGGACAACTTACCCTATTCATTTATACTACATCTACCTCCCTCCTGTACAGAAGCTATGCTGGAGGTTTTCAGTACCAGCTGGTCTACAGGTGTCTTCCCTGATATGTGGAAGCGCTCTCTTCTGATTACGATTCTAAAGCTGGGCAAGGATGATACCCAACCGAGCTCTTACCGGCCCATTGCTTTACTGCCCTGCTTGGGTAAGGTGCTAGAATGACTGGTGGCTACTCGTCTCTCTTGGTGGACTGAGGAATATGGCCTCCTGCCTGATAACCAGAGTGGCTTCCGAGAAGGTCAATCCATCCTCGACCCTTTGCTTCAATTTACACAGCTCGTGCACACTTCATTTGAATGCCGGGAGTTCCTTTTGGCTGCATTTTTGGATCTACGCAGAGCATTTGACTCTGCATCACACACACCAATTGTTTTCAAGCTGGCCCGCATGGGGCTGACAGGATCTCCCCTCTGCTGGATGCACAACTTTTTGCAAGGGAGGACCTTTCATGTAGCAGTGGGTGGCGCTTTGTCCTCACCCCGTCCTGTATACTGGGGAGTGCCCCAGGGATCTGTTCTTAGCCCACTCCTTTTCTCTGTCTTATTGTTGGATCTCCCTTCCATCCAGGGAGTGCATACCCTGGTGTATGCAGATGATGTGGCCCTTATGTGCAGTGCCCTGGCTTTACTGACAGTGCAGGAAACACTTCAGGGTGCCCTGCAATGCATAACATCATGGGCCGCCACCTGGGGTTTGGAGGTTAGTGACACTAAGTCCAAGCTCTTATGCTTTACTAGACACCGACTCCCCACTCTTCCATCAGTCTCATTGAATCAGATGCCAATCCCTGTGGTCTCCTCTCATCGTTGGCTGGGAGTCACCTTAGATGCACCATTCTTGACATGGAAGAAACACATAGCGGCCCTCCACCTCTCATGTGCACGTTGCATTTCACTTATTCACTGGATCTCTGGCATCAAGTGGGGGGGCGGATCGAGACCTTCTCTATAGGTTTTATACAGCTATGGTTCGCAGCAAGCTCACTTATGCGAGTGAGGTGTATGGCTCGGTTTCTTCCTCCTCTCTTCATCGCTTAGACATTCTCCAGAATTCAGCCATCCGTAATATGCTGGGGGCATTCCCCTCCACCCCCATCGCAGCCTTGGAGGCAGAGTCGGGGATAGTCCCTCTCTCGTCGGTGAGGACAGCGAGGAACTGTTTATGACTCCATCATATGGCCTCTCTGCCTTGTACTCACCCCTGCTGCCTCTCTCCACAGATGTGGGAGACAGCCTCTGTCCCCCCACGTTTGGTTCAGCCTTCCTTTGTAGCCAGGGCCCAGCGTTCCCTGACTTGCCTTACACTTCCTGTGCTTGCGATGACTCCCTCCCCTCTCCACTCTCTGGTCCCCCCCTGGCTGGACCTGATGCAATACATTCACCTAGATTGGCACTACAGGAACAGGGAACCCCCTCAGTAAGTTGCATTTCTATTTGAAGTATTTCACTCTGTTACATACGGCTCTTCATTCTCCGTCTACATGGATGGCTCGGCACAGCCCTCCCCCCCCTTCTACATCCTCTGCGGCCTTCTTCACTAATCTCTCCCTGTGTCAAACGTGGTGGTTGGACCCTGCTCATTCTGTTCTGGCAGGGGAGCTCTTCGCTATTCACCAGGCTCTGGCTTTTGTCCTAGATCACATTCCCCCACAACCATTGGTTCTCTTCTCTGATTCCCAATCTTCCTTGGCACATTTGTGCTCTGCCCGTCCACGATCACTGCACATCCTCGTTCATCGGACACAATCTCTCCTCCTGCGCTTCTTGCGGAGCCCAGGTTGGAGCATCTCCCTTCAGTGGGTACCCGCCCATGTAGGAATCCGGGGCAATGAAGTGGCAGATTGGGCGGCCTCCCTCGCGCACACACTTCCTACTATTACCCTTCTTGCCCTGGGCCACAGTGATTTCACAAGGGCTGTTTGGAAGGGAATCCATCATCAATGGCAAGAGGGCCTGGCACACTCCCTCTCTTCTTCGGTGTTGGGCTCTGTCCGAACTTTTAATGGCCCCTGCCCTTGGGCTTGTCATCCCAACCGCTTGGTGGACGTCGCACTGACTCGCCTTCGAGTCGGGCACTCGCAACTGGCGGCTCATCTATACCACCTTCAGATGACGGACTCTCCGTACTGCCCATGGTGTCCCTCACAGTCTGAGACGGTGGAACACTTCCTGCTGTGGTGCCCACGTTATCACTCTGCACGGACTACTCTCCGTGCGGCCTTGCGCATGCTTGGGGTGCACACTTTCACTCTACCTGTCCTTCTCAACGGGGAGGGGTTTTGCCCTCCAGACCGTCAGGAGATATTGGCCTGTACCTGCTCCTTCCTGCTGGCTTCAGGGCGTATCAGGGACATATGACACATAGTTATTAGTCAAAACATTTTTCCACTTTGGTCGAAGTCCCCTCTCCTAGCTCTGGACGGCCGGGCTCGATACGGCATATACTGTCAGTGGCCCTGAAACCCAACAGAAGAAGAAGAAGAAGACATATCTTTGTCACTGAGTTTAATCATTTCATAATTAAGCTGCCACAAGAGACTGAGAATGTAAACACAGACGAACACACCAGCTAATTCCTTTATTGTGAACTTCTTTTGTACTTCTTCCATTTTCCTATCTTTCCTCTTCCAAGTGCTGCTGCACTTTTATCTTGTACTATGGGGTGCACAATCAAGTACAAATTTGTATATATGTAGCCTTGGAGACTTTAAAAGCTAGTGTACTGAGTGGCTGTAAGAAGGAGATTGAGATGCTTGACGTTGAGACACTGTGCTGCCTGTTTCTGTGACCCAAGTTCTCGTACGGCATACAATACTGACTCGTTGGAGAGCCCGTCGTAACTCCAAGTTGTCGATAAACGAGTACGTCGGTGAGTGAGGTGAGGCTGTACAACAAATTTGTCACAGAAATAGAGTGCATCCACACACTTTCAGAGGTATCTGGAGTTTACCTTGAGAGGGTTTTGAGGGTCAACTCCCCCATGGCTCGGTCTGAGACCAGGCCTCATGGTGGATCAGGGTCTGATCAACCAGGCTGTTACTGCTGGCTGCACGCAAGCTGACGTATGAAGCACAGCCCGATTGGTCAGGTACTGTCTTTAGGCGCCTGTCCAGTGCCTTCTTGAAGACAGCCAGGGGTCTATTGGTAATCCCCCTTATGTATGCTGGGAGACAATTGAACAGTGTTGGGCCCCGGACACTTATTGTGTTGTCTCTCAATGTACTTGTGGCGCCCATGTTTTTCATTGGGGGAATGTTGCATCTCCTGCCAAGTCTTTTGTTTTCATAGGGAGTGATTTCATGTGCAGGTTTGGTACCAATCCCTCCAGGACCTTCCAAGTGTGTATTATCATGTATCTCTCTTGCCTGCATTCCAGGGAATACAAATCAAGGACCTTCAACAGTTCCCAGTAATTTAAGTGCCTTATCGTACTTACGTGTGTCGTGAAGGTTCTTAGTACACTCTCCAGGTCTGCAGTGGAGAGTGTACAAAGAACTTCATGGCACACATAAGTATAAAACTGTTGCTAGATATTTAAAAATGCAACAATACAGCACACATTAACCGTTAAAGGATCGAGAGGCCCTCTCCTAAACTTGTTCTCAGGGTCAAAAAATTTTTGGAAAAAATTATTTTTCTTATGAAAAAATAGAGAATCTTTTCCTGATCATAATGACACCAAAAGTATGAAATTTGATGGAAAACTTACAGAATTATGCTCTCACGAAGTTAGTAGTCTCGACGATGTTTACGCATTGGCGATTTCGCCCATTTTGAGCTCTATTTTCGGCCAATTCCAATGTACTAGCTGACAAAAATCATAGCTATTTCGCTAGAACTCCATTTTTTCTATCGAATGAGTAAAAGAAACCACCCATTTACCGATTTCAACTATCCAATAAGGTGGTCACAAATTAGCAATTTTGCCAATTTCACACAAATTTCAATCAAAAGATGCCAATTTCCAAATAGGGTCCAGAATAAACAAGAAAGACATTCCTGGCACTAAAATAACATTTCCTCTGTTCATTAGTCATGTCCCCATGCCCCTCTTACATTGAACATTAAAATGGTATAAAATACCGACAGGTATTTTGAATTTTCATTCTCACAAAAAAATAGAAGATTTACTGTTATGCAGACTACTGCATTAGTGTAGAAATGGTATAAATAATATCAGCACACTTGTGAAAGAATATTAGACTCGCCAGTTGACGTGTATTGGACGTGTGGCATGATTTGTATACTTTTGAACTTTGGCAAAAATCGAACATTTCTGCTATTTTGAGCTCAATTTCAAGGTACTTTTCATAGTGAAACCAATCAAAATCATCTCAATTTCTGTAATGTCTTCCGTTCTATAAAATGAGCCCAGGAAAACTAGAATACAACCATAAATACCACATGAAAAAACAGTGCAAATTTGCTGTTTTAAACCAAAACACGGTCAAAGTTTTTTTTTTCTCATTACGCACTGTGTGCTGCAGGATTTTTTTTATACTGTGCACACTGACCACATAGACCCATTCTTTCATATGTAGGCCTACCAGCTTTCTCTTGCTAGATTTGAAGGTGCTAGAATTTAGGCATACTAGTATGTCCATAACTCTGGTGCATAAGCCATACTAGTACATCAGAAACCCTGAAAGGGTTAATAAAGACCCTATCACCAATTGGTTTAAACTATGTTTTGTATATACAGACAGGAGGCACTGCAAGAAAGCGAGTCTCTGAAGATAGATTAAGCTGCTGCCTGAAAATGCTTTTGCTCACCTCACCTGTTGACTATCTGTTTTCAAGCATAGTTTATTAACATACATTCAAACAAAACTTCTCACCCTGCTCTAGTCAGTATAATAATCATTGCTCAATAATAACCCACATGGAGGCAAACACTCAGGAGATTAATTGATCTGTATATTTCGACCCCCTTCTGGGATCCTCTTCAGCAGAGCTTCTGTCTTCATGTGGGTTATTATTGATCATTGACAAGTGCTTATTACACTTTAGTTATTCATAATAATCATTGTTTATATGTAAATACAGTCAGCCCCCAAATTAGTAGTCACATTCAGAGGCATCACTAGGGTTGGTGTCACCCGGGGCGGAATCTTTGGTGTCACCCGGGGTGGCATCTTTGGTGTCACTCCCATGAAATCCAAGGGCGGGGGGGATGGGGGGAGTAAACTCTAGTTACATCACTGCTTCACGACCAGTGATTAATGTTTAGCAATGAGAATGTTTAAGGCCCATAAACTGAACTTTATTAATGATAAAATAAATAATCTTAGTAATATTGAGGAAACATAAACTCAAATACCACTTTGAGTATAGGCAACAGATCCTACATTTATTCATCTTCAACAATGAAAAAAAGAAAACTTGAAAAATAAAGAAAAACACTAGTTCCGATTTGACCTTGAGTACAGGTAACATCTCATTGAATCTGATACTTCATTTCCTTGCCTTCAATCCTGCAAAATCATCTGTCACATGTAAAGTAAAATCAATGATTTTCCCTATACAGGCCTGTTTGTACTCTGTAATTCTATAATAGGCTATATAAAAATGAAGTTTTTTTCTCTTATGTTGATGCAGCACGGTTTTGGTCATTAGTGTTACCTACTTTAGAGGCTCTATGGTGTCACCCCCTAAATGGTGTCACCTGGGGTGGGCCCCCCTCCCCTTACGATGCCACTGGTCACATTCCTAGAGGCTCTGCAAATCTATTAATTGCAAAAAAATATAAAACTGTTGACAAATTTTGTTTAAAAGCCACATAGTGTTTTTCTATTATGTGCAAGAAAGGTATACAATACTGACAAGATGAAAGTTAAGACACATGCAACATCTGGTTATCTTTATTGTAGACGTTTTGCCATCAAGTGGCTTTATCAATACAGATTCTAGGACATAATTAGAAGACAGTAGAACTATATACAAAAGATGAGGTAATCAGTCTCTCAGCCTTAGAGTTGGTGTTGAGAGTACCAGTGCTCTCAACACTGAGTTTTTAAAATATTGTATAAAAACATTGTATAAAATACTGTATAAAAACAAAAGAGAATGTAAAGAAATAAACTGGTTTTATAAAGTGTATGTACCTTGGAGATCAGACGACTTGGGCTAACGGAAGATGCTGGCAGAGGTGAAGGGTGGAAAAGATAGGGAGAGAAGATTGGAGGAGTTTGTTTCGTTTCACGCTTTTTCGGTCGCTTTCGTTCATCATAAACTGTATCACTTAATCATGATAGAGTTTATCTCACTTGTAGAGATAACCTCCTCCATGTCTGGCTCCTCTGCAGTACCAATTTCCTGCAAAACCTCCATATGCTGCTGTGTCTGTAGTTTCTTTAACTCCTCTGTTGTCAGTTTCTCAGAGTGCTCCTCAATGAGCTCGTTCACATCTCCTTCATCCACCTCCATGCCCATGGACTTTCCAAGGGACACAGTCTCCTCCACCACTGCTGCTTCACGTTCGAATCCTTTAAAGTACCTTTTGGACACAACCTCAGACCATGGCTTCTTCCACACAGAGGTCAAGGTTCTCCTTGTAACACCCTGCCAGGCCATATCTATAATTCTGAGGCATATCACGATGTTATAGTGGTCCTTCCAGAACTCTAGAAGGGTGGAGTTTGTGCTCTCCATCAACTCAAAACAGCGACGGAGCAAGTGCTTGGTGAAGAGATCCTTGAAACTAGAAATCACCCGCTGGTCCATGGGCTGCAGGATAGGGGTGGTGCTTTAGTATGGTACATATCGTAGATGTACGTACTACTCTCGTACTACCTCGCCAAGTCAACTACATGCACACCTCACTCGTGTTTTTCTATGATTTCATGCTTTAATTCAATGGACATCATCATCCTCTTCTTCTCAGCACTGTCCTTTGCACTTACTTTCTTTGGACCCATGATTAGAAAAAAGAAATTTAGCAAAATAACTGCACAAAACGCAAGCACAACACAAGAGAGATGCTTCCACGATGAGGTAACCACGTGCACTGAACGAGTGATATGTGGGACTGTGGGCGGATGTTGTGGCATTCACTGCACCAACTAGTGGCAGCATATCTGAAGCTCACTCATAACTCGAATTTTGGCTTGCAACTCAAAGCAAAAAACCAACCGAGCAATGGCTTGTAACTCAGAAAACTCTTAAGTTGGGGCACTCCTAAGCCAAAGTACCATTATACTATATACAACTATATGCTACTGTAGTTACAGATCATTAACCCTTTGAGGGTTTTGGTCGTACTAGTACGTCTTACGCGTAGGGGTTTTTGACGTACTAGTACTCATAAATTCTAGCGGCCTCAAATCTAGTGGGAGAAAGCTGGTAGGCCTTCATATGAAAGAATGGGTCTATGTGGTCAGTGTGCACAGTCTAAAAAAAATCCTGCAGCACACAGTGCATAATGAGAAAAAAAAAACTTTGACCATTTTTTTTTAATAAATCAGCGACTTTGCAGTGTATTTTCGTATGGTATTTATTGTTGTATTCTAGTTTTCTTGGTCTCATTTTATAGAATGGAAGACATATTACAGAAATTGAAATGATTTTGACTGGTTTTACAATGAAAGGTGCCTTGAAATTGAGCTCAAAGTAGCAGAAATGTTCGATTTTTACCAAACTTCAAAAGTAAACAAATCGTGCCAAGTGTGCAATACACGTCAACTGGTGAGTCTAATATTCTTTCACAAGTGCACCAATAATATTTATACCATTTTTTACACTAATGCAGTAGTCTGCATAACAGTAAATCTTATATTTTTTGTGAAAATGAAAATTCAAAGTGGAAAGCAAAAGAATATAAGAGGGGCCTTGAGACGTGACTAATGACTAGAGGAAATGTCATTTTAGTGCCAGGAATGTCTTTCTTGTTTATTCTGGACCCTATTCGGAAATTGGCATCTTTTGAAATTTGTGTGAAATTGGCAAAATTGCTAAATTCTGACCACTGTACTGGATAGTTGAATTTCATAAATGGGTGGTTTCTTGCACCCATTCGATAGAAAAAATGGAGTTCTAGCGAAATATTCATGTTTTTTGTCGACTAATACAGTGAAATTGGCCGAAAATGGGGCTCAAAGTGGGCAAAATCGCCGATGCGTAAACATCGCCGAGACCACTAACTTTGCGAGAGCATAATTCCGTAACTTTTCTATCAAATTTCAAACTTTTGGTGTCTTTATGATCGGGAAAAGATTCTCTATCTTTTCATAAGAGAAAATAATTTTTGTTTTTTTTAAATTTGGCCGACCCTGAGAACGAGTTTCGGAGAGGGCCTGTCGACCCTCAAAGGGTTAATAATCCTAGTTGGCTGGCTCGTAAGCTATACAACAGAAGGAAAAGGAAACTTTTTATGATGAAATAATATTAGCATCTTGAAGAAATTGTTGGCATCTTGTTAGTGTAGCAGTAATCTTCTTTTAGAAACTGTCACCTCCTGTTGGTGTAGCATTAGACTTCTTGAAGAAACAGTATGGGTGCAAATTTTATACTCTCTTCAGTATTTCAAAATTTTCAATAAGATCAGCTGTATCATACAATGTTTAACCCTTTCAGGGTCCGTGCTGTAGATCTGCGGCTCTACGTTGAGGGTCCGAACCGTAGGTCTATGCCATGAGCTCAGCTCACTCTGATAAGCTGTGAGCGGTAAATTTGGGCCTAGATATGAGAGAATACATCTACGTGGTATGTGTGCACCACATAAAACAAATCCTGCAGCACACAGTGCATAATTAGAGAAAAAAAGCTGAGACTGTAATTTTTGATTAAAACAGCGACTGCAGTGTTTGTTCGTATGTTTTTTATAGTTTTATTTGCGATTTCTTGATCTCATTTGATAGAATGGAAGATATATTACATAAATAGAGATGATTTTGATTGGTTTTAGTACTGGAAATGGCTTGAAACTGAGCTCAAAGTAGCGGAAATGTTAAATTTTTGCCGATGTTCAAGGGTAAACAAATGACCTCACATGTCTAATATACGCCAGCTGGTGGGTCTAATATACGTTCACAAATGTGTTGATATTATTTATACAATTATTACAATATATTGCATAACAGTAAATCTTCTATTTTTTGGTTTGAATAAAAATTCATTATGTGAATAAAAAATCAAATGGAATTCATTTGTAAAGCCTGAAAACGTAATTAATGAACAGAGGAAATGTTAGTTTAGTGCCAGGAATGCCTGCATTGTTTATTCTGGACCCTATTTTGAAATTGGAATATTTTGAACTTTGCATTAAATTGGCCAAATTACCAATTTCCGATCACTTTATTTTGTAGTTGAAACAGTTGACTTGGTGATTTCTTGTGCTCAATCGATAGAATAGAAGTAATACTAGTGAAATAGCTAAGAATTTGGTCGCCTGGAATAATGTAATTGGCCTAAAATGGGAGTCAAAGTCGACAAAATCGCCGATGCATAAATATTGCTGACACATCAAAATTCGCGAGAGCATAATTTCATCAATTTTCCATCAAATTTCGTACTTTTTGTTTTATTACCTTCAGAAAAAGATCCTCTACCATTTTTGAAAATTCTTGGACATTGGTGCACACTTTGAAATTTGGCCTCTGGACCCTGAAAGGGTTAAAGACCTAAACAGGCAGTAAACTGAAGTGTTCAGTCTCAGGGTGACATAATTTTGTTGTGGTTTTGGTCACCTTGCATTTTTGTTTCCATACTAATGTAGTGTACACTGGAATGTCATTTTGGCTTTGGTAATTATTTGTATTTTCCTTTCAGAACAAGATGAACAATAATCACAGAAGGCAGAACAGCCGTGGCCGATCAACAGTTCTGAAGGTACAATACAAATACGAAATACAAAATTTTTATTTCCTTGCAAGTTTACATTGAGATTATGTAATTACAATAATGGGTTGCAGTGCAAAGAGAGCCACTATCATGCCATGGCATTATAGGCAGACTAAATTTAATGGCTTACAGACTACTTAATACTAGAGAAATTGATCATAGCTTTTTTTTTTTTTAAGTTGTTTATCTGTTTTTATTTATAGCAGACAGTAAGTTTACTCAAATTACAATATGGGGATATTACATTTGGACAAGTTGAAAGTATTTTGTAGGTTGTGTATATCAATAGTAAATATTTAAATTATGTAATGGAAATATAACATTGAGCATTGTCGATAGTTTACAGTATGAGAATGCTTCAATTTGGTGTAAAGTAGTATTGTTTTGGGCAGGTATTTATACTAAAATGAAGTATTAAATAATGTATGAACTTTGGGTATCTAATTTTGAAGTGTTTAGATTTAGGTACGTAATTGGAAGATATTTTTGGTAAAGTTAAGTACAGTGGTACCCCAAGTTTTGTACAGCTCCCAACTCGAACAGTTATGTAAGTGTATTATTGTAAGTGCTTTTCTAAGTGTATTTTGGGGGTCTGAAAAGGACTAATCTAATTTACATTATTCCTCGTGGGAACAAATTCGTTCGGTAATGGCACTTGAACAGCTTTCTGGAACGAATTATGGCGGAAACTCGGGGTACCACTCTATTGAGTATTTAGTTAGCGTGAGTAGGTGGTTTTTGAGAAGAGTCTTAAATTGATGTTCAGACTGGGTTACTTTAGTATTTACTGGAAATGTATTCCAAATTTGGGGTCCTTTATGTGCATTGAGTTCTTACACAGTGTGTTATGGACACGGGGTACATCAAAAAGTGATCTGTGTCTTGTGTTATGGTCATGTGTCCTGTTAAGGTTGGTGAGGAGAAGTTTGAGTGGAGGGTTTATGTTTGAGTGTAGTGTTCTATGTAGTATGTAGTAGGCACAAGAATAAGTAATGTATGGATGTTCTTTATGGTGAGTAGTTTTAGACTTTTGAATATTGGTGGAGTATGCTGTCTGGAGTGGGAATTTGTTACCATTCTGACTGCAGCCTTTTGCTGGGTTATTAGTGGTCTTAGGTGATTTAATGTTGTTGATCCCCATGCACAAATTCCATAGGTGAGATAAGGGTAGATGAGTGAATGATATAGTGCAAGGAGAGCTGATTTGTGGAACATAGTACCGTATCTTTGATAGTATGCCTACTGTCTTAGAAATTTTCTTGGAAATTTGTTGTATATGAGTCTTAAATTTGAGGCTACTGTCAAGGTGGATTCCTAGGAATTTTCCCTCTGTGAGTCTTGTGATGGGCGATCCGTTTAGCATTACGTTAAGTGGAACATTTGTGGCTCTGTTTCCAAACTGAATGAAATAGGTTTTGTCAGTATTGAGAGTAAGCTTATTTGTTATCATCCAGGTAGATATTTTCTGCAATTCAGCATTAACAGTGTTGGCCAGTATGGCTGGGTTTGGGTGAGAGAAGTCGTATGTTGTGTCATCTGCAAATAATATGGGTTTGAGTAGTCGTAATGCATTCAGCAGGTCATTGATATAAATGAGAAAGAGGAATGGGCCTAGGACACTTCCTTGGTACTCCGACTGTAATTGGTTGAGTGGAAGAGTTAGCTCCATTTATGTACACATATTAGCTTCTGTTACTAAGGTATGACTTTAGGTAGTTGAGGGAGTGCCCTCTTATACCATAGTGTGTTAATTTAATGTGCAGTAAATCGTGGTTGACTGTATCAAAAACTTTAGGTAAATCAATGAAGATACCCAGCAAGACTTCTTTCTTCTCGAGAGCAGTGTATATTAGTTCTGGCATGTGTATAATAGCATCATTTGTGCTTTTATTAGTCCTGAATCCAAACTGACAGGGGTTTAGTATGTTGTGTGAGACGAGGCAGGAATAGATCTGCCTCTGAATTAATTTTTCAAAGATTTTAGAGAGCAGAGGTAAGTTAGATATTGGTCTATAGTTATTCAACTCTGATCTCCTCTGTGGATCTGGGTGACCCTCGCTATTTTGAGAATTGATGGGAAAGTGGAGGATTCGATGGATTTGTTAAAGAGTGTTGCAATAATTGGTGACAGTACTTGAGAAGCTTTTTTTGTACATAAAATGTGGTAAGTTGTTTATATTTCCTGCCATGTTTTTAAGGGTGTTGATGATGAGCGAGACTTCTGTTGGGTGGGTTGGTTGGAGCTAGGAATAGTGTATAGTGGAACCCCGAGTTTTGAACTCATTGACCATCGAATGCTTTGAGTTTCGACCGCATTTTTAGCACCAATTTTGTCCCGAGTATCAAACATGCCCCATGTTTCGAACCGCGTACCAGACCTGTCCACCTGCCTGTGTCCCTCACGCAGGCGTCCTGTGCACTCATTTAAACATTTTACAATTAATTCATTGCTTGGTACTTGTTTAATAAGTGCGACTGTGAAATAAGCTACCATGGTGGTGGTGGTGGTGGTGGTGGTGGTGGTGGTGGATGGTGGCGGTGGTGGTGGTGGATGGTATTGGTGGATGGTGTTGGTGGTGGATGGTGTTGGGGTGGATGGTGTTGGGGTGGATGGTGGTGGTGATGGATGGTATTGGTGGATGATAGTGGTGGTGGATGGTATTGGCAGATGGTGGTGGTGGTGGATGGTACTGGTGGATGGTGGTGGTGGATGGTATTGGTGGATGGTATTGGTGGATGGTATTGGTGGATGGTGGTGGTAGATGGTGGTGGTGGTGGATGGTATTGGTGGGTGGTGGTGGTGGTGGATGGTATTGGTGGATGGTGGATGGTGTTGGGGTGGATGGTGGTGGTGATGGATGGTATTGGTGGATGGTAGTGGTGGTGGATGGTATTGGCAGATGGTGGTGGTGGTGGATGGTACTGGTGGATGGTGGTGGTGGATGGTATTGGTGGATGGTATTGGTGGATGGTGGTGGTGGATGGTGGTGGTGGTGGATGGTATTGGTGGATGATGGTGGTGGTGGTGGATGGTGCCTTCTTCAGAGATTAAGGAGTTTTGTGCAATGTGGAATAGGGTGCAGGCATTTGCTGAAAAAAATATCACCTTGAGCAAGCTGAAACAAGCCATCTCTGCAACAAGTTCAGTTACAGAACCATGTCTCATTTATGGAAATTTTAAAGAAGGGAAGTAACCCCAGATAAGGACTTGTTAACTAAAGCCTTTATAGAAAGGGATTCCCCTTCCAAACAGTAAGTGCTTCCTCACTCCTCCTCCCTATCTTCCAGATGCCATCAACAATCTTCAATAAAGGCAAGTAAAAATGTTATTTTATATGTTTATTTATCTATTACTAATTGTACTATGTATGTTTGTTGTGTGTATGTAAAACTATAATTAATCTCTATAAATTTTTTTTTTTTTGTGAATATTTTTGGGGTTCTGGAATGGATTAATTGTATTTACAGTGGAACCTCAAATTTCAAACTTAATCCGTTCCAGGAGCTAGTTATAAAGTCAAAAAGTTTGAAAGGCGAAGCAATATTTCCCATAAGAAATAATGGAAATACAATTAATCTGTTCCAGAAACCCAGAAATATTCACAAAAAAAAAATCATTTTATAGATAGTATTACATTGGTCACACTTCACAGACACGCACATGCATATACATATATACATACATTTAGGTTTTTCTCCTTTTTCTAAATAGCTCTTGTTCTTCTTTATTTCTTCTATTGTCCATGGGGAAGTGGAAAAGAATCTTTCCTCTGTGAGCCATGCGTGTCGTATGAGGCGACTAAAATGCCGGGAGCAATGGGCTAGTAACCCCTTCTCCTGTAGACATTTACTAAAAAAGAGAAGAAGAAAAACTATAAAACTGGGATGCTTGAATGTGCGTGGATGTAGTGCGGATGACAAGAAACAGATGATTGCTGATGTTATGAATGAAAAGAAGTTGGATGTCCTGGCCCTAAGCGAAACAAAGCTGAAGGGGGTAGGGGAGTTTCGGTGGGGGAAAATAAATGGGATTAAATCTGGAGTATCTGAGAGAGTTAGAGCAAAGGAAGGGGTAGCAGTAATGTTGAAGGATCAGTTATGGAAGGAGAAAAGAGAATATGAATGTGTAAGTTCAAGAATTATGTGGATTAAAGTAAAGGTTGGATGTGAAAAGTGGGTCATAATAAGTGTGTATGCACCTGGAGAAGAGAGGAATGTAGAGGAGAGAGAGAGATTTTGGGAGATGTTAAGTGAATGTATAGGAGCCTTTGAACCAAGTGAGAGAGTAATTGTGGTAGGGGATCTGAATGCTAAAGTAGGAGAAACTTTTAGAGAGGGTGTGGTAGGTAAGTTTGGGGTGCCAGGTGTAAATGATAATGAGAGCCCTTTGATTGAACTTTGTATAGAAAGGGGTTTAGTTATAGGTAATACATATTTTAAGAAAAAGAGGATAAATAAGTATACAAGATATGATGTAGGGCGAAATGACAGTAGTTTGTTGGATTATGTATTGGTAGATAAAAGACTGTTGAGTAGACTTCAGGATGTACATGTTTATAGAGGGCCACAGATATATCAGATCACTTTCTAGTTGTAGCTACACTGAGAGTAAAAGGTAGATGGGATACAAGGAGAATAGAAGCATCAGGGAAGAGAGAGGTGAAGGTTTATAAACTAAAAGAGGAGGAAGTTAGGGTAAGATATAAACAGCTATTGGAGGATAGATGGGCTAATGAGAGCATAGGCAATGGGGTCGAAGAGGTATGGGGTAGGTTTAAAAATGTAGTGTTAGAGTGTTAAGCAGAAGTTTGTGGTTACAGGAAAGTGGGTGCGGGAGGGAAGAGGAGTGATTGGTGGAATGATGATGTAAAGAGAGCAGTAAGGGAGAAAAAGGTAGCATATGAGAAGTTTTTACAAAGTAGAAGTGATGCAAGGAGGGAAGAGTATATGGAGAAAAAGAGAGAGGTTAAGAGAGTGGTGAAGCAATGTAAAAAGAGAGCAAATGAGAGAGTGGGTGAGATGTTATCAACAAATTTTGTTGAAAATAAGAAAAAGTTTTGGAGTGAGATTAACAAGTTAAGGAAGCCTAGAGAACAAATGGATTTGTCAGTTAAAAATAGAAGAGGAGAGTTATTAAATGGAGAGTTAGAGGTATTGGGAAGATGGAGGGAATATTTTGAGGAATTGTTAAATGTTGATGAAGATAGGGAAGCTGTGATTTCATGTATAGGGCAAGGAGGAATAACATCTTGTAGGAGTGAGGAAGAGCCAGTTGTGAGTGTGGGGGAAGTTCGTGAGGCAGTAGGTAAAATGAAAGGGGGTAAGGCAGCCGGGATTGATGGGATAAAGATAGAAATGTTAAAAGCAGGTGGGGATATAGTTTTGGAGTGGTTGGTGCAATTATTTAATAAATGTATGGAAGAGGGTAAGGTACCTAGGGATTGGCAGAGAGCATGCATAGTTCCTTTGTATAAAGGCAAAGGGGACAAAAGAGAGTGCAAAAATTATAGGGGGATAAGTCTGTTGAGTATACCTGGTAAAGTGTATGGTAGAGTTATTATTGAAAGAATTAAGAGTAAGACGGAGAATAGGATAACAGATGAACAAGGAGGCTTTAGGAAAGGTAGGGGGTGTGTGGACCAGGTGTTTACAGTGAAACATATAAGTGAACAGTATTTAGATAAGGCTTAAAGAGGTCTTTGTGGCATTTATGGATTTGGAAAAGGCGTATGACAGGGTGGATAGGGGGGCAATGTGGCAGATGTTGCAGGTGTATGGTGTAGGAGGTAGGTTACTGAAAGCAGTGAAGAGTTTTTACGAGGATAGTGAGGCTCAAGTTAGAGTATGTAGGAAAGAGGGAAATTATTTCCTAGTAAAAGTAGGCCTTAGACAAGGATGTGTGATGTCACCGTGGTTGTTTAATATATTTATAGATGGGGTTGTAAGAGAAGTAAATGCGAGGGTCTTGGCAAGAGGCGTGGAGTTAAAAGATAAAGAATCGCACACAAAGTGGGAGTTGTCACAGTTGCTTTTTGCTGATGACACTGTGCTCTTGGGAGATTCTGAAGAGAAGTTGCAGAGATTGGGGGATGAATTTGGTAGGGTGTGTAAAAGAAGAAAATTAAAAGTGAATACAGGAAAGAGTAAGGTTATGAGGATAACAAAAAGATTAGGTGATGAAAGATTGGATATCAGATTGGAGGGAGAGAGTATGGAGGAGGTGAATGTATTCAGATATTTGGGAGTGGATGTGTCAGCGGATGGGTCTATGAAAGATGAGGTGAATCATAGAATTGATGAGGGGAAAAGGGTGAGTGGTGCACTTAGGAGTCTGTGGAGACAAAGAACTTTGTCCTTGGAGGCAAAGAGGGGAATGTATGAGAGTATAGTTTTACCAACGCTCTTATATGGGTGTGAAGCATGGGTGATGAATGTTGCAGCGAGGAGAAGGCTGGAGGCAGTGGAGATGTCATGTCTGAGGGCAATGTGTGGTGTGAATATAATGCAGAGAATTCATAGTTTGGAAGTTAGGAGGAGGTGCGGGATTACCAAAACTGTTGTCCAGAGGGCTGAGGAAGGGTTGTTGAGGTGGTTCGGACATGTAGAGAGAATGGAGCGAAACAGAATGACTTCAAGAGTGTATCAGTCTGTAGTGGAAGGAAGGCGGGGTAGGGATCTGCCTAGGAAAGGTTGGAGGGAGGGGGTAAAGGAGGTTTTGTGTGCGAGGGGCTTGGACTTCTAGCAGGCATGTGTGAGTGTGTTTGATAGGAGTGAATGGAGACAAATGGTTTTTAATACTTGACATGCTGTTGGAGTGTGAGCAAAGTAACATTTATGAAGGGATTCAGGGAAACCGGCAGGCCGGACTTGAGTCCTGGAGATGGGAAGTACAGTGCCTGCACTCTGAAGGAGGGGTGTTAATGTTGCAGTTTAAAAACTGTAGTGTAAAGCACCCTTCTGGCAAGACAGTGATGGAGTGAATGATGGTGAAAGTTTTTCTTTTTCGGGCCACCCTGCCTTGGTGGGAATCGGCCAGTGTGATAATAAAAAAAAAATAAAAAAATATTACATTATAAGTTTTACATACACACAACAGATATAGTGTACAGTTATTAATAAATTTAAATAAACATGTAAAATAACATTTTTACTTATCTTTATTGAAGATTTGTGATGGCATCTGAAAGATAGGAAGGAGGGGAGAGGGGGTTGGGGTTAGTGTTTGGAAGGGGAATCCCCCTCCATTTATTTATTTTTTTTATTTGGACATGATACATAGTTGTACAAGGAAATATAGTGATTGGATGTACATGCCAAAAGCCCCTTGTGCAGAGCATTATGGACAGGCTAAAAATTAACTTAAGATTAACTAAGCACTGATATATTCAGTGGTAAAAATTACAGTAAACAAATTACAACATGAAGTACAAATGAGTATTTCAAATAAGAAGCATTATAGTTGTACAAATTTGTAGCATAACAATGTATAAAAGTATAACAAAATGATCAATATACTATACAAAGTCATACAATTTATTAATCCAATCAAATCGAATAAAATCAATGATTTGTAGTGCAGAAACAGGTCATATGGTCATTAGATGAGTTACTGTGCATTCAAGAGAATGGAGTTTTCTATTAGGTAATGTAATTAAAAAAACATAGTTTGATAGGGTCACAGGTTATACATTTATGAGATTCAATTATTCAGTATTTATTTAGTTGTGGGTGAGTAAGTGGTTTTTAAGAAGAGTCTTGAATTGATAAACAGACAGTGTTTCTTTTATATTCAGAGGTAATGAATTCCAGATTTTTGGGCCTTTTATGTGCATTGAGTTTTTACATAGTGTGAGATGGACACGGGGAACATCAAAGAGTGATCTGTGCCTTGTGTTATGGTCATGTGTTCTGTCGAGGCTGGTAAGGAGAAGTTTGAGGGGAGGGTTTATATCCGAGTTTAGTGTTCTATGTATATAGTAGGCACAATAATAAGTATGGATGTTTTGTGCAGTGAGTAAGTTTAGAGTTTTGAATATTGGTGTGAGTTTAGGTATCAAAGCCCCCTCTGGGGTTACTTCCCTTCTCTGTCTTTTAATGCTCCTAGGACCAGCTTGAGAGTCACTGGACCCCTATCTCACAAAATAACTGTCCACAGTCTTCTGTTTCTGGTGCCTCTTTGAGATTTCCCTAAAATGGGACATGGTTCTGTCACTGAACTTGTTGCAAAGATGGCTTGTTTCAGCTTGCTCAGGGTGGTACTTTTCCACAAATATTTGGACATCATTCCACTTGGCACAAATCCCCTTAATCTTTGAAGAAGGCACTTCATCCACTCCCTCTTCCTCCTCCTCCTCTAAAGCAAGTTCCTGAGCTGTGGTCTGATACTGTTCCAGATGAAGCTTTTCCAGCTCTTCAGTGGTTAGCTCTTCCCTGTGGTCCTCCACCAACTCTTCCACATCCTCGCCACTCACCTCCAGCCCCAGGTTGTTCCCCAGTGCCACAATAGAGTCCACAACAGGCAGAGGGTCAGAATCCCTCTTTTGGACACAGTCTGGCCACAATTGTCTCCAAGCAGAGTTCAAAGTCCTGGAAGTCACTCCCTCCCAAGCCTTACCTATAAGGCTTATGGAGCTGTAGATACTGAAGTGATTCCTCCAGAACTGTCTTAGGGTCAACTTAGTGTCTGTGGTCACTTCAAAGCACTTTTCAAACACTGCTTTTGTGTAGAGCTTTTTGAAGTTAGAAATGACCTGCTGGTTCATGGGCTGGAGGAGAGAAGTGGTGTTAGGAGGCAATAACCTCACTGTGATGAAACTGTAGTCCCTAGACAGTAGATCTACCAGGTTTGGAGGATGTGCAGGAGCATTGTCTATTAACAGGAGGCACTTGAGTGGCAAATTATTGTCTAGGAGGTATTTTCTCACACTGGGGCCAGACAGTTCATGGACCCACTCTTTGAAAATTTGCCTTGTGACCCATGCCTTATTATTTGCTTTCCACAACACACACAGTCTATTCTTGATGACATTGTTTTTCTTAAACACTCTAGGATTTTCTGAATGATACTCAAGTAAAGGCTTCACTTTAAAATCTCCACTAGCATTAGCACAGAATAAAAGAGTTAGCCTGTCTTTCATAGGCTTGTGTCCTGGGAGTGCCTTTTCCTCCTGAGTAATATAGGCCCTCTTTGGCATTTTCTTCCAAAACAGGGCTGTTTCGTCACAATTGAACACTTGTTGGGGTTTGAACTTTTCAGTGTCTACGCAAACCTTAACCCTTTCAGGGTCCGTGCCGTAGATCTATGGCTATATGTTGAGGGTCCAAACCGTAGATCTATGCCAAAATTCTAGCAGCATCAAATTTAGCACGAGAAGGCTGGTAGGCCTACATCTCAGAGAACAGGTCTGCATGGTGTGTGCGCACCGTAAACAAAAATTCTAGGCACCTGCATGGCATTGTGGGAATGCCACCTCAGTTACCTTTGTTCACCATGCCTCGACACAAGGCAGCTCTCACTCTAAGGCGAATTGGGTCTCTCCTCTTCGTAACTGATAGTTCTGACTGATGGAAGTGGAAATGAAGAGGAATTCTATGGCTTTGATCGATTAGTAACCGAAAGCAGTGACCAGGATATCAAAAATAGTGCAGAAAATCCGGATGATCCTCAACCTTCTACCTCTGGTGTGGGCACGTCTCAGTCACGTTCAGTTGTACCTCGTTGCAAGAGAAAACTAATATTTTCATGTGGCCAGGCTTCAGACTTCAGTAATGATGACGTAAGTGATGTGGACTGTGATTTTATTGCTCTTGATGATCATTCAAGTAGTGATAGTGAGGAATCATATTCACCAGTGAAGCGTAGGTATGTACACCGCCGCATGTGCTCGGGTAGTGTTCCCTATGCAGTGCCCAGAGGATGGAGTACATCCTGGAGTACATCCCAGAGTACATCCCGTGGCCCTACACCAGGAATAGACAGTGAAAGTGAGGATGATATGGCTACACTTGGCATGGATAGACCACAGGCATCAGTAGGTGGTGGTATTGGTGGTGATAGTGGTGGTGGTGATGCTAGTGCCACGGCTATGCATGACTCACCAACCCAGGCTGGGACCCATGCCACTGACTCCTCAGCTCAAGGACAAAGTGGAGCATCATCCAGCACCCCACCCCACCACAACTACAACTACAACCACAACCAGCTTATGATATCCAGTATCCACCAGTAAACCACATTTGGGATTGGCAGCAAAATCCCAAGTTTGTTCCCAAGCTCCACCAGTTTGATGACTCTCAAAGTGGAATCCTACCAACTTGTTCCCTTGGGAACACTGCAAATGAACTGGAATTCTTTGAACTATTCTTTGACCAGCCCTTGATGGAAACTATTGTCAGGGAGAGTAACAAGTATTTTGAGTACACCATGGCAAATACGATCATATCACCACAGTCAAGACTACACCAGTGGCTGAAATGTATTTGCTTTTTGCAACAATAATGCTTATGCCTCATGTCTATAAGCATAATATAAAATCATGCTGGTCCACAGATCGGCTAATTTGTACTCCGGCCTTCAGTGAAATCTTCCCAGTGAACAGGTTTATCTTATGTTGCACTTCTCTGACAAAACCAGGCCTGACAGAAGTGACAGGTTATACAAGATTAGAAATGTTTTTATGTATCTGAAACAAAAGTTCAACATGTACTTTTATCCATTCAAGAATCTTGTAATTGATGAGTTTTTGATTTTGTTCAAAGGTAGACTGTCGTTCAAGCAGTATATACCGAGCAAGAGGAAATACTTTGGTGTAAAACTGTTTGCACTCTGTGGCTATGACAGTGGCCTGGTATTGGATATTATTGTATACACATAAAGTAAAACATTGAAAGATACCAGGATGTTATTGGGTATCTCAGGTGACGTAGTGAGAAGCATGATGGCACCTTATCTTGGTAAGGGGCATACATTATATACTGATAAATGGTACACAAGCCCTTTACTCAGTGATTTCTTGTGAGTGAACATGACAGATGTGTGTGGCACAGTGCGTTCTAATCGTAACATATGCCCAGGTTCAACGCAGGCACTCGTGCTGGTGAGGTGCAGGTGTTTAAGATAAGATAAGATAAGATAAGATTTCGTTCGGATTTTTAACCCCGGAGGGTTAGCCACCCAGGATAACCCAAGAAAGTCAGTGCGTCATCGAGGACTGTCTAACTTATTTCCATTGGGGTCCTTAATCTTGTCCCCCAGGATGCGACCCACACCAGTCGACTAACACCCAGGTACCTATTTGCTGCTAGGTGAACAGGACATGTGTAAGGAAACGTGTCGAAATGTTTCCACCCGCCGGGAATTGAACCCGGGCCCTCCGTGTGTGAAGCGGGAGCTTTAGCCACCAGACCACCGGGCCTGCCAATGACATCATGGCATTACAGTGGCATGACAAAAGAGATGTCACCGTGTTGACAACCATTCACCCTAACAAAATGCAAGACAGTGGCAAAGTTGATAGAGTGACTAATGAACATATTTGAAAACCAGTGACAGTGATTGATTATACACAAAACATGTGTTTGGTTGACAAATGTGACATGCAGATAGGTTTTGTTGACTGTGTTCGTAAGAGTTACAAGTGGTACATGAAACTTTTCTTCTATCTCATGGACATTTCAATGCTCAGTGCATATAGTATGTACCAAATGAAGACTGGGAACAGACCACCGTTTGGTGAATTTTGTTTGTCTGTTGTCAAACAACTCATAATGAAGTACCAGGTAACAACACCTGCTGTACAAAACCGTCCTCGAACTCCTCAGGAAATACCCAACCGTTTGAGGAGGGAAGGTGATCATTTCATAATACAGCTTCCTGCAACTAAGAAGAAATTTGCTCAGAAGAGATGTGTTGTCTATGCACAAACAAAACGGCGGCAACAAAGACACAAAGACACTCGGTTTATGTGTGAGGAATGTAAGGTACCTCTGTGCATGGTACCTTGTTTCAAGGACTTCCACAGGCTGCAGCAGTTCTAGAAACATGTCTAGTGACTGTACATATGTAAATATATAATAGAACATTAGTATTATACAACATTTGTGAAAGTTTATTGTAGTAAACAATAGTGGTAAACAATATTATAATAATAACTTTAGTGCAGTTATTGTGTTCAGTACAGTGAGTGTATATATATTATATACAGTATTGGTCTCACAGGCCACAAATGTTACTAGAAAAAGAAAAAATAGAAAAAACAAAAAGGCATAAAAAACGTAAAATAAAGAAATGCGATTTTGCGGAAATCGCTGATGTTGCTGCCAGCTGGTCATTTTGGGTCAACTTCTCGCCTCTATATCTCGGTAAGTACTGATTAGAAATTTTTTTTTCTTTTGCTTTATTACCTTTACAAAAATATTATCCTTAATTCTGTAATTTTTTTTTTTTCTTGGACACTGGGGCACCCCTTCAGATTTTGCCTTTGGACCCTGAAAGGGTTAAACTCCTGTACAAACTTCTCAGCTGCCCCTTTGTCTGAACTGGCTGCCTCACCATGCCTTACAACATTGTGTATGCCACTGCACTTCTTAAATCTGTCAAACCAGCCTCTGCTGGCCTTAAATTCACTATTAGCACTGGTTCCAGGAGTTTTCTGTACCAGATCAGCATGCAACTTCCTTGCCTTTCATAAATAATCGTCCTTGAAACACTATCACCTGCCATCTCTTTATCCTTGATCCACACCAGCAACAACTTCTCAACCTGATCGATTGTCTGTGGTTTTTTTTTTTGGTTAGCATATTAACACCTTTTGCAACATCAGCTTCCTTGATTTGTTCTTTCTTTGCCAGGATAGAAGCAATAGTCAACTTGTTTTTCCCATACATCCTGGCAAGCTCAACAAGTCGCAAACCACTCTCATACTTCTGTATTATTTCCTTCTTCACATCTATGGTGTTTTTCACTTTCTTTACCACAGGGGTACTACTAGCAAGTTTCTTTGGGCCCATGGTAGCTTATTTCACAGTCCCACAAGCACGAAACACAATGAATTAATCGTAAAATGTTTGAATGAAAGTGCAGGTTAGTGTTCACTCAAGCATCAACAAAGTCGGACTGGCTCATGGTACCTGCGTGGAGACGGGGACAGAGCGGGCTGGCGGACAGGTCCGGTACCCAGAGGTTCGAAAGAAGGGGCGAGTTCAATAATAGGGACAGAGTTAGTTTGAAAAAAACAGTTGAAAGGCGAAGAGTTCGATAAGCAATACGTTCGAAATTTGAGGTTCCACACTACGTTATTTCTTATTGGAAATATTACTTTGAGTTTCGAACGTTTCGACTTTAGAACTAGCTCCTGGAACAGATTAAGTTCGAAACTCGGGGTACCACTGTATTCGGGTAGGTGCCTGTGAGGTAGTCTGATGGACGGGCAGTTGAGCTTGGGATTTTGCTCACTAGATTCTCTCCTATGGTGGAGAAGAAAACGTTGAGTCTGTTTGCTGTTTCAGTTGGTGGGAGTAGGGGGTTCATCTGATTTTGTTAATTTGAGTGTTTTGTTTTTGGATATCTTTTTAGTTCCTAGAATTTCGGATAGGGTTTTCCAGGTCTTTTTCATATCACCTTTTATGTTATGTAATCTGTTCTCATAATAAGATTTTTTCGACCTTCTTACCAGGCTGGTAAGGATTGATGAGTAACGTTTAACCCTTTCAGGGTTTCCGACGTACTAGTATGGCTTATGCACCAGGGTTATTAACGTAATACATGTAGTAAGCATAAATTCTAGCGCCTTCAAATCTAGCGAGAGAAAGCTGGTAGGCCTACATATGGAAGAATGGGTCTATGTGGTCAGTGTGTGCAGTATAAAAAAATCCTGCAGCACACAGTGCATAATGAGAAAAAAAAAAACTTTGTGTTTTTGGTTTAAAACAGAGGCTTTGCACTGTATTTTCGTATGGTATTTATTGTTGTATTCTAGTTTTCCTGGTCTCATTCTATAGAATGGAAGACATATTACAGAAATTGAGATGATTTTTGACTGATTTTACAATGAAAAGTACCTTGAAATTGAGCTCAAAGTAGCAGAAATGTTTGATTTTTACCAAAGTTCAAAAGTAAACAAATCATGCTAAGTGCCCAATACATGTCAACTGGTGAGTCTAATATTCTTTCACAAGTGGGCCGATATTATTTATACCATTTTTTACACTAATGCAGTACTCTGCATAACAGTAAATCTTCTATTTTTTGTGAGAATAAAAATTCAAAGTGGAAAGCAAAAGAATGTAAGAGGGGCGTTGGGACATGACTAATGAACAGAGGAAATGTCATTTTAGTGCCAGGAATATCTTTCTTGTTTATTCAGGACCCTATTTGGAAATTGGCATCTTTGGAAATTTGTGTGAAATTGGCAAAATTGCTAAATTCTGACCACTGTATTGGATAGTTGAAATTGGTAAATGAGTGGTTTCTTGCACTCATTCGATAGAAAAAATGGAGTTCTAGCGAAATATTCATGATTTTTGGCGACTAGTTCATTGGAATTGGTCGAAAATAGGGCTCAAAGTGGGCAAAATCGCCAATGTGTAAATATCGTCGAGACCGCTAATTTCGCGTGAGCATAATTCCGTAAGTTTTCCATAAAATTTCATACTTTTGGTGTCATTATGATCGGGAAAAGATTATCTATCTTTTCATAAGAATTTTTTTTTTTTTTTTTTTTTTTTTTTTTTTTTTTTTTTTTTTTTTTTTTTTTTTTTTTTTTTTTTTTAATTTGGGCAACCCTGAGAACAAGTCTCTGAGAGGGCCTGTCGACCCTGAAAGGGTTAAGAAACTGTTGAAAACTACGTTGTTTATAAAAAAAATTCATTACTAAAGATGCATAAGTGTTGCACATGTCTTAATCAACTCCTCATGAATGACCACCTCTCCCTCTCATTAATTGTCAAGTCATGATAGGGCTAAAAGACCCTTCTCAGCAAATGCACTAAGTAATGTCACTTTATGAGAAGGTTGACTGTACCACATTTTTAATAATGAAAAAACAATTCTGAACTTGGTTTGATGAACTACAATGGCCTCCATCCCCCCAATGCCAACTGCTTTGTCTCTAGTGTTTTGTATGGAGTCTGGATTATTGTGACAGTTGCAGTTTATTGTAGGAAATGCAAAGAAAGAAGGAGCTAAATTGAACCTAAAGTGGTATGGAAGCCCAAAGCTTATGATTTATTGGTAAAACTGATGAGCAGTAATTCCTGAAGTAATTAATCAAACTAAGCACAGTTTGCCCTCAAAATTTATAGGGAGTTACATTCCTAGAGGCCCTGTAACTGAATCTGTAATAATACAAAATTATATTTACATAATAAACTTTATTTTAAATTTGGGCATATTTTGTGATTTTCAGAGGCTCTTCTTTCTTTAAATATTTCTCTGTTTTAGCCAGAAAAAAAGCCAGAAAAAAGTGATTCAAGTTGGGGACAGCCATTAATTTTTTTACTGAAATCCTGTGACTAGTTTTCAATTTAGAAGTCATGCATTCAAGCTTTCCCCAAAATTGGGCATTGTAAATAATTGGATTTATTCACTGGTTGCCCATTAATAAAAGTGTTGAATAAGAACCCTGCAAATTTTTAGGGGTCAACTGCAAAGAATTTTTCTTTTCATTCTTTAATTTGTATGGGTTTCCTAAGCTTTATGGAGTTTTGTTACATGTTAATTTACTCTTAAAGTGCCCCATTTCTATTACTGTTAATTCCATATGTGTAATGTACATTCACTCTGTGTGACTGATATAGTTTCAGAAACATATAGAAGGTTTTTATTATGCAGAGGTTGAATAATTGTTGTTGCCTGATTAAACTTGGTACAGCTACCATAGGCCAGGAACACATTTGCTGCTTAAAGCTGGGGATACCTGTACATTACCATACCATATTACATACATTTACAGTGAGATCTCCCTGATGGATAAATACACTACAAGGTGTCCCGTGGCTTGATTGCTAGTGCACTCGGCTCACACATTGAGGTCTGAGGTTCGAATCTCTTCTGGAACAGCTGGCAAACATTAGGGACATGTTTCCATTAGACACCTGCTGTCCCTGTCCCTGTTCACCCATCAGTTCAAAATGGGTACCTGGGTGTTAGTCGACTAATGTGGGTCGCATCCTGGGACAAAATTTACCTAATTTGCCCGAAATGCTCAGCATAACAAGCGGCTTTCTATGGTATGTCTATAGTATGTCATTGATGTCAACTAGGCCTGTATACCATGTACATGCACTTGTAGTAAATAAAGATCTCTCTCTTTCAACACACCAGCCATATTCCACTGAAGCAGGGTGGCCCAGAAAAGAAAAGCTAAAGTTTCTCTTTTTAACTTTAGTAATACAGTGGACCCCCGGTTAACGATATTTTTTCACTCCAGAAGTATGTTCAGGTGCCAGTACTGACCGAATTTGTTCCCATAAGAAATATTGTGAAGTAGATTAGTCCATTTCAGACCCCCAAACATACACATACAAACGCACTTACATAAATACACTTACATAATTGGTCACATTCGGAGGTAATCGTTATGCGGGGGTCCACTGTATATACAAGAGAAGTGGTTACTAGCCTCTTGCTCCCGGCATTTTAGTCGCCTCTTACAACACGCATGGCTAATGGAGGAAGAATTCTGTTCCACTTCCCCATGGAGGTAAGAGGAAATAAACAAGGACAAGAACTAGTAAGAAAAATAGAAGAAAACCCAGAGAGGTGTGTATTTATATGCTAGTACATGCATGTGTAGTGTGACCTAAGTGTAAGTAGAAGTAGCAAGACATACCTGAAGCCTTGCATGTTTATGAGACAAAAAATACACCAGCAATTCTACCATCATGTAAAACAAATATAGTGGTACCTCGAGTTATGAATTTAATTCGTTCCAGAAGGCTGTTCGAGTGCCGATACCGAACGAATTTGTTCCCATAAGGAATAATGAAAATTAGAGTAGTCCGTTTTAGACCCCCAAAAAAACACTTACAAAAATACACTTATATAATTGTTCGAGTTGGGAGCTGTTTGAATCTCGAGGTACCACTGTATAGGCTTCCGTTTTTACACTCACTTGGTAGGATGGTAGTACCCCCCTGATTGGTTGCTGTCTACCAACCTGCTACCTATAAGTAAATAAAGATACAGTGGACCCCTGCATAATGATATTAATCCGTTCCTGAGAGCTCATTGTTATGCGAAATTATCATTATGAGAATGACTTTTCCCCATAAGAAATAATGGAAATCAAATTAATCCGTGCAAGACACCCCAAAGTATGAAAAAAAAAAATTTTACCACATGAAATATTAATTTTAATACACACAAACTGAAAAAGACATGCATAGTTACATGACACTTACCTTTATTGAAGATCTGGTGATGAGTGATGGGATGGGAGGAGGAGAGAGTCTTAGTGTTTAGAAGGGGAATCCCCTTCCATTAAGACTTGAGGTGTCAAGTCCTTTTCCGGGGTTATTTCCCTTCTTCTTTTAATGCCACTAAGACCAGCTTCAGAGTCACTGGACTTCTGTCGCACAACATATCTGTCCATAGAGGCCTGTACCTCCCGTTCCTTTATGACTTTCCTAAAGTGGTTCACAACATTGTCAGTGTAATAGTCACCAGCACGGCTTGCAATAGCTGTGTTAGGGTGATTTTCATCAAAAAAGGTTTGCACTTTAAGCCACATTGCACATATTTCCTTAATCTTTGAAGTAGGCAACTTCTTCAATTTCTCTCTCCCCTCCTCCGAAGCAGTTTCCTCAGGTGTGGCCTCATGCTGATGAAGATAATCTAGCAGCTCATCAGTGGTTAGTTCTTCATTGTCCTCCTCCACCAACTCTTCCACATCATCCCCACTAACCTCCAACCCCAAGGACTTTCCCAATGCCACAATGGATTCCTCAACTGGCATAGGCTTCCCAGGGTTAGCCTCAAACCCTTCAAAATCCCTTTGGTCTACACATTGTGGCCACAGTTTTTTCCAAGCAGAGTTCAAGGTCCTCTTAGTCACTCCCTCCCAAGCCTTACCTATAAGGTTTACACAATTGAGGATATTAAAGTGATCTCTCCAAAACTCTCTTAGAGTCAATTGAGTTTCTGAGGTCACTACAAAGCACCTTTCAAACAGAGCTTTTGTGTACAGTTTTTTGAAGTTTGCAATAACCTGCTGGTCCATGGGCTGCAGGAGATGAGTGGTATTAGGAGGCAAAAACTTCACCTTAATGAAGCTCATGTCCCCACAAAGTTGCTCTGTCACGTCTGTAGGATGACCAGGGGCATTATCTAACACCAGGAGGCACTTAAGGTCTAATTTCTCTTCAGTTAGGTAATTTTTCACATTGGGGGCAAATGCTTGGTGTAACCAGTCATAGAAAAAGTCCCTAGTGACCCATGCCTTACTGTTTGCCCTCCACAGCACACACAAATTAGCCTTGAGGATATTCTTTTGCCTGAATGCTCTGGGAGTTTCAGAATGATACACTAATAAAGGCTTCACTTTGCAATCACCACTAGCATTGGAACACATCAACAGAGTAAGCCTGTCTTTCATAGGCTTATGTCCTGGGAGTGCCTTTTCCTCCTGAGTAATGTAGGTCCTGCTTGGCATTTTCTTCCAAAACAGGCCTGTTTCATCACAATTAAACACTTGTTCAGGTTTCAGTCCTTCACTGTCTATGTACTCCTTGAATTCCTGCACATATTTTTCAGCTGCTTTGTGGTCCTAACTGGCAGCCTCACCATTTCTTATCACACTATGTATGCCACTACGCTTCTTAAATCTCTCAAACCAACCTTTGCTGGCCTTAAATTCACTCACATCATCACTAGTTGCAGGCATTTTTTTAATTAAATCCTCATGCAACTTCCTAGCCTTTTCACTTATGATCACTTGAGAGATGCTATCTCCTGCCATCTGTTTTTCATTTATCCACACCAATAAGAGTCTCTCAACATCTTCTATCACTTGTGATCTCTGTTTCAAATACACAGTTGAACCTTTGGCAAGAACAGCTTCCTTGATTGCCGTTTTCTTGGACACAATAGTAGCGATGGTTGATTGGGGTTTACTATACAACCTGGCCAGCTCGGAGACACGCACTCCACTTTCATACTTAGCAATGATCTCTTTCTTCATCTCTATAGTAATTCTCACCCTTATTCCTGTAGGGTTGGCACTAGAAGCTTTCTTGGGGCCCATGGTCACTTATTTTGCAGATAAAATCACCAAAAACACTGTAATAATACGAAATGTTCTGATTGTATGCTTGGATGTTACCGCGGAGGCTGGCTGGTAAACAATGCCACCGGCGGAACATGCGAGGCTGGCTCAGGCCGCACATTAGACGCGTCTCGGACAAATAGCGCAGAGCGGGTTTTTTAGCGGTATGCAAGACAAAATCTTAGCGATAAAATGTATCGGTATGTGGATTTAACGTTATGTGATGCCAACGGTATGCGGGGGTCCACTGTATTATTATTATATTTTGTTTGGTTGTTGTTGTTGCTGTTGTTGTTGTTGTTGTTGTTGTTGTTGTTGTTGTTGTTGTTGTTCTTCTTCTTCTTCTTCTTCTTCTTCTTCTTCTTCTTCTTCTTCTTCTTCTTCTTCTTCTTCTTCTTCTTCTTCTTCTTCTTCTTCTTCTTCTTCTTCTTCTTCTTCTTCTTCTTCTTCTTCTTCTTCTTCTTCTTCTTCTTCTTCTTCTTCTTCTTCTTCTTCTTCTTCTTCTTCTTCTTCTTCTTCTTACGCATGTCCAAGGAAATAGTAACCTTACCCCATGAGCTGTCCATGATGTACTAATGTCATGGCAGTCAGAGTCCATGCCATACTAGTAGTATGCATAATTCATTGTACCCTCAAATTTGCTGTGAGTGGTAAATTTGGCATAGACATGAAACATTGGGTGTGTGCATTTCTTTTTTTAAATCCCATCACACAGTGCATGAGTTAAAATAATGATTTGGATTGTATTTTTAACATGGCTTTCGTCATTTTATTGGCTGCTGTTTCTTGGTGGCAATAGATAGACTGAAAGACATACTACTGAGAGTTTGGCCAGTTTAAGACCAGAAGTTGCCTGAAATACGTGTCAAAATAGCAGAAACAATCAATTTACACAGTTTTGCTGAGGAAGGGTAGGGGCTCTCCCTAAACCACCCTTTACCCCCCAGGTCTGTTTTATGGGTTTTACCAAGTTTGCTTCAATTGTTGGGACAGCCTACACTATGAGCAAGCAGTCTTGGTTATAGTTTATTAGCTAAGAAAACATCAGTATTTTTGTGTCATAGTGGATTCAAATTGGAGAGTAAATGTTATGTAGGAAAGGTCGGGGAAGGGGAGAGTTGCTTAACCCTTTCAGGGTCCGTCCCGTAGATCTACGGCTGGTCGGTGAGTGTCCAAACCGTAGATCTATGCCAAAATTCTAGCGCCGTCCAATTTAGCGCGAAAGCGCTCATAGGCCTACATATGAGAGAACGGGTCTGCGCCGTGGGTGTGCGCCATAAACAAAAAATCTAGGCGCCTGCATAGCATTGTGGGAACGCCGGCTCAGTCACCCTTGTTCACCATGTCTCGTCGCAAGTCAGCTCTCACTCCCCGGAAAATTGGGACTCTCCTCTTCCTGTCTGATAGTTCTGACACTGATGGAAGTGGAAATGAAGACGAATTCTACGGCTTTGATAAGTTAGTGACCAAAAATAATGACCAGAATATCGATAATAGTGCAGAAAACCCCGACGATCCTCGACCTTCTACCTCTGGTGTGGGCACTCGTGACTCACGGTCGGGTGTTCCTAAACGTAAGAGAAAACTAATATTTTCCCGTGGCCTGGCCTCTGACTTCAGTAATGACGATGATTCTGACGTGGATTGTGATTTTATTGCGCTCGACGATCGTTCGAGTAGTGATAGTGAGGAAACATATTCACCAGTGAAGCGTCGGTATGTTTGCCGCCGCATGCGCTCGGGTAGTGTACCCTATGCTGTGCCCAGGGGACGGAGTACATCCCGTAGTACATCCCGGAGTACATCCCGTGGCCCTACACCCGTTTTAGGTAGTGATAGTGAGGATGATGTGGCTACACTTGGCATGGATGGGCCACAGACATCAGTGGATGGTGTTAGTGGGGCTGGTGGTGGTAGTGGCACCGCCATGCGTGACTCGCTGTGCCACGCGGGAACCCACGCTGCTGACTCGTCAGTTCAAGGACAAAGCGGAGCGTCACCCACCAGCCCGCCACAACCACCCGTACAACCAGCCTATGATGTCCAGTATCCACCAGCAAACCGTATCTGGGATTGGCAGCAAAATCCCAATTTTGTTCCCAGCCCTCACCACTTTGATGACTCGCAAAGTGGAATTCTACCTACCTGTCCCCTTGGAACCACGGCCAATGAACTGGAATTCTTTGAATTATTCTTTGACCAGCCATTGATGGAAACTATTGTCAGGGAAAGTAATAAGTATTTTCAGTACACCATGGCAAATACGATCTTATCACCACAGTCAAGACTACACAGGTGGAAAGAGACGACTGTTGCAGAAATGTATTTGCTTTTTGCAACAATAATGCTTATGCCTCACATCTATAAGCATAATATAAAAGCATACTGGTCCACAGATTGGCTAATTTGTACCCCATCCTTCAGTGAAATAATACCAGTGAACAGGTTTATCTTACTGTTACGTATGTTGCACTTCTCTGACAAAACCAGGCCTGACAGAAGTGACAGGTTATACAAGATTAGAAATGTTTTCATGTATCTCAAACAAAAGTTCAGGATATACTTTTATCCATTCAAGAATCTTGTAATTGACGAGTCTTTGATTTTGTTCAAAGGTAGACTGTCATTCAAGCAGTATATACCGAGCAAGAGGAACCGCTTTGGTATAAAATTGTTTGTACTCTGTGATTGTGACAGTGGCCTGGTGTTGGATATTGTTGTATACACGGGTAGTAAAACATTGAAAGATACCAAGATGTTATTGGGTATATCAGGTGACGTAGTGAGAAACATGATGGCACCTTATCTTGGTAAGGGCCATACATTATATACCGATAACTGGTACACAAGCCCATTACTCAGTGATTTCATGCGAGTGAACAAGACAGATGTGTGTGGCACAGTGCGTTCTAATCGTAAACATATGCCCAGGCTCAACGCAGGTGTTCGTGGTGATGACGTGCAGGTGTTTACTGCCAATGACATCATGGCATTATGGTGGCATGACAAACGAGATGTCACATTGTTGACAACCATTCACCGTAATGAAATGCAAGACAGTGGCAAAGTTGATCGAGTGACTAATGAACGTATTCGAAAACCAGTGACAGTGATTGATTATACACAAAACATGCGCTTGGTTGACAAGTGTGACATGCAGATTGGTTTTGTTGACTGTGTTCGTAAGAGTTACAAGTGGTACATGAAACTTTTCTTCCATCTCATGGACATTTCAATGCTGAATGCATATAATATGTACCAAATAAAGACTGGTAACAGACCACCGTATGGTGAATTTTGTTTGTCTGTTGTCAGACAACTCATAATGAAGTACCAGGTAACAACACCTGCAATACAACATGGTCCTCGAATTCATCACAATATACCCAAGCGTTTGAGAAGAGAAGGTGATCATTTCATAATACAGCTTCCTTCAACTCAAAAGAAATTTGCTCAGAAGAGATGCATTGTCTGTGCACAAACAAAACGACGGCAACAAAGACGCAAAGACACTCGGTTTATGTGTGAGGAATGTAAGGTGCCTCTGTGCATGGTGCCTTGTTTCAAGGAGTTCCACAAGCTCCAGCAGTTCTAAAACCATGTCCAGTGATTGTAAATATGTAAATATATGATAGAACATTAGTATTATACAATATTTGTGCATGTTTATTGTAATAAACAACAGTGGTAAACAATAATATGATAATAACTTTAGTGCGGTTATTGTGTTCAATACAGTGAGTTTATATATATAAATTATATACAGTATTGGTCTCTCAGGCCCCAAATGTTAGTAGGAATAGAAAAAAATTGGAAAAGAAAAGAAAAAACAACTAAAACAACAAAATAATATAATACGCGTATGTGGAATTCGTCGATGTTGCCGCCACCACATCATTTTCTACAAACTTCTTGGCACTGTATCTCGGTAAGTACTGATCAGATTCTATTTTTTTTGTTTTATTACCTTCACAAAAATATGCTCTTTAATTCTGTAAGAAAAAATAATTTTTTTTTTTTCAAAATTTCTTGGACACTGGTGCGTGACTTCAGATTTTGGCCTTGGACCCTGAAAGGGTTAAACCTTTAAACTGTCCAAATGTAGATTTATGTTTGTACCACTAGCACTCCAAATGTAGATCTATGTTTTATTTTATCTGCTTTCAAATGTAAAACAAGACGTAGAACTATGTTCGGAGCGCTACGCGAGTAAACGTAGATCTATGTTGGGACAGTTGAAGGGTTAATAACTGGAATGTCTATAGTATTTGTTGTACTCTGTTTATAAATGGGAATTTAAGTATTTCTGGTGGTTGAATGGGTAGGTTCTTGTGATCAGTGAATAGTACAGAACTGGGTCAGTTTGATTATTGTAATAGGCTGTAAATAGGCCTCAGAGGCAAAAATTGCTGTTACATAAAGTGCTCCCCTGCCTCCAAAATTGCACCTCTAATTTCATAAGTATTTCATCAAATTTGACATTTTTGATGTCATTACCTTTAGAAAAAGATTCTCTACCATTCTAGAGTTTTTTTTTTTTTTTAACTTTGAACTCAGAAGGGGCTTTTAGTTTAGGGGGTGTTGACAATTTACAGGTTAATTATTTATTTTATTATCACACCGGCCGATTCCCACCAAGGCAGGGTGGCCCGAAAAAGAAAAACTTTCACCATCATTCACTCCATCACTGTCTTGCCAGAAGGGTGCTTTACACTACAGTTTTTAAACTGCAACATTAACACCCCTCCTTCAGAGTGCAGGCACTGTACTTCCCATCTCCAGGACTCAAGTCCGGCCTGCCGGTTTCCCTGAATCCCTTCATAAATGTTACTTTGCTCACACTCCAACAGCACGTCAAGTATTAAAAACCATTTGTCTCCATTCACTCCTATCAAACACGCTCACGCATGCCTGCTGGAAGTCCAAGCCCCTCGCACACAAAACCTCCTTTACCCCCTCCCTCCAACCCTTCCTAGGCCGACCCCTACCCCGCCTTCCTTCCACTACAGACTGATACACTCTTGAAGTCATTCTGTTTCGCTCCATTCTCTCTACATGTCCGAACCACCTCAACAACCCTTCCTCAGCCCTCTGGACAACAGTTTTGGTAATCCCGCACCTCCTCCTAACTTCCAAACTACGAATTCTCTGCATTATATTCACACCACACATTGCCCTCAGACATGACATCTCCACTGCCTCCAGCCTTCTCCTCGCTGCAACATTCATCACCCACGCTTCACACCCATATAAGAGCGTTGGTAAAACTATACTCTCATACATTCCCCTCTTTGCCTCCAAGGACAAAGTTCTTTGTCTCCACAGACTCCTAAGTGCACCACTCACTCTTTTTCCCTCATCAATTCTATGATTCACCTCATCTTTCATAGACCCATCCGCTGACACGTCCACTCCCAAATATCTGAATACGTTCACCTCCTCCATACTCTCTCCCTCCAATCTGATATTCAATCTTTCATCACCTAATCTTTTTGTTATCCTCATAACCTTACTCTTTCCTGTATTCACCTTTAATTTTCTTCTTTTGCACACCCTACCAAATTCATCCACCAATCTCTGCAACTTCTCTTCAGAATCTCCCAAGAGCACAGTGTCATCAGCAAAGAGCAGCTGTGACAACTCCCACTTTGTGTGTGATTCTTTATCTTTTAACTCCACGCCTCTTGCCAAGACCCTCGCATTTACTTCTCTTACAACCCCATCTATAAATATATTAAACAACCACGGTGACATCACACATCCTTGTCTAAGGCCTACTTTTACTGGGAAAAAATTTCCCTCTTTCCTACATACTCTAACTTGAGCCTCACTATCCTCGTAAAAACTCTTCACTGCTTTCAGTAACCTACCTCCTACACCATACACTTGCAACATCTGCCACATTGCCCCCCTATCCACCCTGTCATACGCCTTTTCCAAATCCATAAATGCCACAAAGACCTCTTTAGCCTTATCTAAATACTGTTCACTTATATGTTTCACTGTAAACACCTGGTCCACACACCCCCTACCTTTCCTAAAGCCTCCTTGTTCATCTGCTATCCTATTCTCCGTCTTACTCTTAATTCTTTCAATTATAACTCTACCATACACTTTACCAGGTACACTCAACAGACTTATCCCCCTATAATTTTTGCACTCTCTTTTATCCCCTTTGCCTTTATACAAAGGAACTATGCATGCTCTCTGCCAATCCCTAGGTACCTTACCCTCTTCCATACATTTATTAAATAATTGCACCAACCACTCCAAAACTATATCCCCACCTGCTTTTAACATTTCTATCTTTATCCCATCAATCCCGGCTGCCTTACCCCCTTTCATTTTACCTACTGCCTCACGAACTTCCCCCACACTCACAACTGGCTCTTCCTCACTCCTACAAGATGTTATTCCTCCTTGCCCTATACACGAAATCACAGCTTCCCTATCTTCATCAACATTTAACAATTCCTCAAAATATTCCTTCCATCTTCCCAATACCTCTAACTCTCCATTTAATAACGCTCCTCTCCTATTTTTAACTGACAAATCCATTTGTTCTCTAGGCTTTCTTAACTTGTTAATCTCACTCCAAAACTTTTTCTTATTTTCAACAAAATTTGTTGATAACATCTCACCCACTCTCTCATTTGCTCTCTTTTTACATTGCTTCACCACTCTCTTAACTTCTCTCTTTTTCTCCATATACTCTTCCCTCCTTGCATCACTTCTACTTTGTAAAAACTTCTCATATGCTAACTTTTTCTCCCTTACTACTCTCTTTACATCATCATTCCACCAATCGCTCCTCTTCCCTCCTGCACCCACTTTCCTGTAACCACAAACTTCTGCTGAACACTCTAACACTACATTTTTAAACCTACCCCATACCTCTTCGACCCCATTGCCTATGCTCTCATTAGCCCATCTATCCTCCAATAGCTGTTTATATCTTACCCTAACTGCCTCCTCTTTTAGTTTATAAACCTTCACCTCTCTCTTCCCTGATGCTTCTATTCTCCTTGTATCCCATCTACCTTTTACTCTCAGTGTAGCTACAACTAGAAAGTGATCTGATATATCTGTGGCCCCTCTATAAACATGTACATCCTGAAGTCTACTCAACAGTCTTTTATCTACCAATACATAATCCAACAAACTACTGTCATTTCTCCCTACATCATATCGTGTATACTTATTTATCCTCTTTTTCTTAAAATATGTATTACCTATAACTAAACCCCTTTCTATACAAAGTTCAATCAAAGGGCTCCCATTATCATTTACACCTGGCACCCCAAACTTACCTACCACACCCTCTCTAAAAGTTTCTCCTACTTTAGCATTCAAGTCCCCTACAGGTTAATATATCACTTATTTGATACATAGGTAATTCTTATTTTGCATTTACAGGTTGTAATCCTTGGAGATGGTGGTGTTGGAAAGTCTTGCCTTATGAATCGTTTCGTCACAGACCGATTTGATGAACATTCCTTCCACACCATTGGTGTTGAATTCCTGAATAAGGAAATTGAACTTGGAGGGGAAACATACACACTACAGGCAAGCTATTCATAATTTTCTTTAATATTGGAAATTTTACAAGATTACAACAAGCAAACAGTTTATAAATTTTTATTGCATGAGCTTATTTTTTGGTAGATTATGCAGTGGCTGGCTAATCACCCATGAAAGAATTAGTCATAATTTCATTGATTTTCTTTTCTTGCACATACCTGAACCTTTGTTTTTTTTGTTTAGTAAGGATGGGAAATAATTTTTATTTTACTAGTTTAGTGTTTCATTGAAATGACAAAGTTCATCAAAGTTCATCTTATCTTATCATCAGTCTTCAGGTTCTGTTAGGTCTTAGATGATGACCTGCCATTGGAGCTTTTCGTCATCTTACCGAGGCCTTCCACTGGCTTACCAGTCCACCCCTTTAAAAATTATCAGTCTTCAGATGTTTTCCTGTTTAACGTTGCATATTCACCTACTATATCTCCATTTAGTTATTCACTGAGGAATCCTATTAGGATTCCTCAGTGAATAACTAAACCAGGAATCCTATTAGGATTCCTCAAAAGCAAGTCAGATTTTATTTCCAAGAATTACAGAGTATTGATTCAGCTCTGGGAATGCATTTCTGTACATTATTTGGAAAGCCCCATGTTATGCAAAACATTTTGGGAAGATTAAAACTGTCACTTATAAGCTACTTAATACCAATGCAGGTACAATGAACTCCTGCCTCGTACCATAACTCATAACTGGAGAAGTTTGCTAAGGGGTTTACGTTTTTACCATAGATTTTTTTTTTCAACGAACTGGCCGTATCCCACCGAGGCTGGGTGACCCAAAAAGAAAAACTTTATTTTTTTTTATAAATTTAGTATAATTATACAGGAGAAGGGGTTGCTAACCTCTTGCTCCCGGGATTGTGGTCGCCTCTTACGACACGTGCATGGCTTACAGAGGAAGAATTCTTTTACCATAGATATTCATGTTTAACTTGATATGCAGACAGGGACAATGATTTTGCATATCTACTTACTGTAGTGTTAATTTTTAGGGAAAGTTGGGAGATAAAACTCTCTGTCTGTCTGTCTGTCTGTCTGTCTGTCTGTCTGTCTATCTATCTATCTATCTATCTATCTATCTATCTACCTACCTATCTATCTATCTATCTCATATTTTATTTCATTCTCTCCCATACACTTTTTTACTATCGAATGCCCTCAGTTTTTCCCATTCTTCCCCTCTCAGCTGAATGTAGCTCCTATTTGAGAATTATTATTATATTCACAGGGGTAAGAGGAAAAGCATGTAGGGTTTATACATCACCTAGGTGGGGAATGAGAGGCCATCAGGTTTAATCCAAGGAAAGGGAAGACAAGTCTAGTTCCTTGAATTAAGAGCACCTTACCTACATCAGGGCACCTCGAACAGACTAATATTATTACCAAGAGGGTGTATAATTCTCGAGTGGAAGAAAGGAGAGGTAATAGTCATCCTAGGAAGGGTTTGGGAGAAGGGGTAAAGGAAGTTTTAAGTGCTAGGGCCTTGAACATCCAGCAAGTGTGTGTATTCACCTAATTGTACTCGCCTAATTGTGGTTGCAGGGGATGAGACTCAGCTCCTGGCCCCGCCTCTTCACTGAGTGCTACTAGGTCCTCTCTCTCCCTGCTCCATGAGCTTTATCATACCTCATCTTAAAGCTGTGTATGGCTCCTGCCTCCACTACCTCACTTGCTAGGCTATTCCACTTCCTGACTACTCTATGACTGAAGAAATACTTCCTAACATCCCTTTGTCTCATCTGGGTCTTCAACTTCCAATTGTGGCCCCTTGTTTCTGGGTCTCCTCTCTGGAACATCCGGTCTCTGTCCACCTTGTCTATTCCACCAGTATTTTGTATGTTGTTATCATGTCTCCCCTAACCCTCCTGTCCTCCAGTGTCATCAGGCTGATTTCCCTCAACCTTTCTTCGTAGGACATTCCCCTTAACTCTGGAACTAACCTTGTCACAAACCTTTGCACTTTCTCTAATTTCTTGACATGCTTGATCAAGTGTGGGTTCCAAACTGGTGCTGCATACTCCAATATGGACCTGACGTACACGGTGTACCATGTCTTGAATGATTCCTTACTAAGGTATCGAAACACTATTCTCAGGTTTGCCAGGGGCCCATATGCTGCAGCAGATATCTGGTTGATGTGTGCTTCTGGAGACGTGCTCGGTGTTATACTCGCCCCAAGATCTTTCTCCTTCAGCGAAGTTTGCAGTCTTTGGCCACCTAGCCTATACTCCATCTACGGTCTTCTTTGCCCTTCCACGATCTTCATGACTTTGCACTTGGTGGGGTTAAATTCGAGAAGCCAGTTGCTGGACCAGGTGTCCAGCCTGTCCAGGTCTCTTTGGAGTCCTACCTGATCCTCATCTGATTTAATTCTCCTCATTAACTTCGTATCATCTGCAAACAGGGACACTTCTGGGTCTAACCCTTCCATCGTGTCATTCACATATACCAGAAATAGCACTGGTCCTAGTACCGACCCCTGTAGGACTTTGTAGTGACTGTAAATGGTCCAAGTCGGACCGAAACGTCATCGTAAGCTTCTCTCTTTTATGTGCAGGTTATTTGTGTATTGTTCCAGTCACAGTATTGTGCTTTTTTTTGTTATTCCTGTAGGACCCCGCCCGTCACAGGTGCCCACTGTGATACCTCATCACGTACCATGACTCATTGTTGCCTCCCTGTCAGGTATTCTCTGATCCATTGCAGCACCCTTCCTGTTATATGTGCCTGATCCTCTAGCTTCTCCACCAATCTCCTGTGAGGAACTGTGTCGAAGGCCTTCTTGCAGTCCAAGAAGATGCCATCAACCCACCCCTCTCTCTCGTATCTTACTTCTGTTACTTTATCATAAAACTCCAGTAGGTTTGTGACACAGGATTTGCCTTCCATAAAACTGTGTTGGTTGGCATTTATACTCTTGTTCCGTTCCAGGTGCTCCACCACTCTCCTCCTGATAATCTTCTTCATCATTTTGCATACTTTGCACGTCAGTGATACTGGTCAATAGTTTAGTGCCTCTTTTCTGTCTCCTTTTTTAAATATGGGTACTACATTTGCCATCTTCCATACCTCAGGTAGTTGCCCAGTTTCAAGGGATGTATTGAAGATTGTGGTTAGTGACACACACAGCATTTCTGCTCCCTCTCTAAGGACCCATGAGGAGATGTTGTCTGGTCCCATTGCCTTTGAAGTATCAAGGTCCCTTAGCAGCTTCTTCACCTCCTCCTCAGTTGTGTGTATGTCATCTAACACTTGTTGGTATATTCCTTGTTGGCGTCCCCCTCTGTTCTGTCCACCCAGAGGTCTTCCTGTCTCCACTGTACATACTTCCTTAAATCTCTTGTTGAGCTGCTCACATACCTCTTGATGCTTCTGGTGAGTTCCCCACCTTCTTTCCTCAGCCTATTCACCTGCTCTTTGACTGTTGTCTTCCTCCTAATGTGGCTATACAGCAGTTTTGGGTCAGACTTGGCTTTCGATGCTATGTTGTTTTCGTACTGTCGCTGGACCTCCCTCCTTACCTGTGTATACTTGTTTCTGGCTCTTCGACTAGTCTCTATTTTCCTGGGTCCTTTGCCTCCTGTATCTTTTCCATTCTCTGTTGCACCTAGTTTTTGCCTCCCTACACCTTCGGGTAAACCAAGGACTTGCTTTGGTTTTCCCATTATTTCTATTGCCCTTGGGAACAAACGTTTCCTCTGCCTCCCTGCATTTTGTTATGTATTCCATCATTTCATTTACTGACTTTCCTGCCAATTATCTATCCCACTGAACCTCCTGCAGGAAGTTCCTCATACCTGTGTAGTCCCCCTTTTTATAGTTTGGCTTTTCCCATCCAACTCCTGTTACCCTCTCTACTTGTAATTTTACTATGTATTCAAAACACAGAACCATGTGATCACTAGTTCCAAGGGGCCTCTCATATGTAATGTCTTCAATGTCTGAACTGCTCAGGGTGATTATGTTATTGACATGTTATTGGGGTGTGAAGGGATTTAGGGAAAACATATTTACTAGGAATGAATGGAGACAAGTGGTTTTTGGGACCTGACGAGCTGTTGGAGTGTGAGCAGGGTGTGAAGGGATTCAGGGAAACTGGTTAGCCAGACTTGAATCCTGGAAATGGGAAGTAAAGTGCCTGCACTTTAAAGGAGGGGTTTGGGATATTGGCAGTTTGGAGGGTCATCTAAACTCCCATATCTGAGTACCTCTGCAAAGATTATGTACTATAAGTGATGGTGAGTGTTGAGTGGTGGTGAAAGTGTTAAGTGATGATGAAAGTTTTTTCTTTCGTTTTGAGCTTTTCTTCCTTTTTGGGTCACCCTGCCTCAGCGGGAAACAGCCAGTGTGTTAAAAAAAGTGTTTGCTAGGCTTGAGTACTAGAGATGGGAAGTACAGTGCCTACACTCTGAAGGAGGGTCATTTGAATTGTAAGCTCTGCACACTTCTGGCAAGACAGCTCTTGAATGAGCGACGATGAATGTTAACATTTTAAGTAACTCTTCCTCAGTGGGAGGCTGCTGCTGTTTAATAATATAATAATAATAATAATAATAATAATAATAATAATAATAATAATAATAATAATAATAATAATAATAATAATAATGAAGTACTTTAGTGTCTAAGTGTCCATTAAATCAGAATAATGTTAAAAAATAGCAAAAAAAACACTACTCTTACTTTATACCTAATATAGTACTATACACACAGTTTACAGATATGCTGTAATAAACATTAAAAGTAAAAAAAGCTAAAAGTACAGTGTAACCAGTGGATTTTGCTTATAATTTTTAAAAGTCTGTTATATTGAGGGTTTACTATATTTGTTATGATCAGTCTAGTGGGGAAGGGGAGGGTTGGTTGAGGCCAGGTGTACACACACACACACACACACACACACACACACACACACACACACACACACACACACACACACACACACACACACACACACACACACACACGCATGCACACGCACACACACATGCACACGCACGCACGCACGCACACGCATGCACGCACGCACACGCATGCACGCACGCACACGCATGCACGCACGCACACGCATGCACGCACGCACACGCATGCACGCACACGCATGCACGCACACGCATGCACGCACACGCATGCACGCACACGCGCACACACACACACACACACACACACACACACACACACACACACACACACACACACACACACACACACACGGGACTACATGGGAATGAGGAACTTCCTGAATGAGGTTCAGTGGGACAGAACTGGCAGGGAAGCCAGTTAATGAGATGATGGAATATGTAGCAACAATGTGCAAGGAGGCTGAGGAGAGGTTTGTACCCAAGGGTAACAAGAATAATGAAAAAGCCAGGATGAGCCCATGGTTCACCCAAAGATGCAAGGAGGCAAAAACCAAGTGTGCTAGGGAATGGAAGAAATATAGAAGGCAAAGGACCCAGGAGAATAAGGAGAGCAGTCGTAGAGCCAGAAACGAATATGCACAGATAAGAAGGGAGGCCCAACGTCAATATGAAAATGACATAGCAGCAAAAGCCAAATCTGACCCGAAGCTGTTATACAGCCACATCAGGAAGAAAACAACCGTTAAGGACCAGGTAATCAGGCTAAGGAAGGAAGGAGGAGAGACATCAAGAAATGACCGTGAAGTATGTGAGGAACTCAACAAGAGATTCAAAGAAGTGTTCACAGAGGAGACAGAAGGGGCTCCAGAAAGACGGAGAGGTGGGGTACACCACCATGTGCTGGACACAGTACACACAACCAAGGAAGAAGTGAAGAGGCTTCTGAGTGAGCTAGATACCTCAAAGGCAATGGGGCCAGATAACATCTCTCCATGGGTCCTGAGAGAGGGAGCAGAGGCGCTATGTGTACCCCTAACAACAATATTCAATACATCTATCGAAACAGGGAGATTGCCTGAGGCATGGAAGACAGCAAATGTGGTCCCAATCTTTAAAAAAGGAGACAGACATGAAGCACTAAACTACAGACCAGTGTCACTGACATGTATAGCATGCAAAATCATGGAAAAGATTGTCAGGAGAAGAATAGTGGAACATCTAGAAAGGAATGATCTCATCACCAGCAGCCAACATGGTTTCAGAGATGGGAAATCCTGTGTCACAAACCTACTGGAGTTCTATGACATGGTGACAGCAGTAAGACAAGAGAGAGAGAGGGGTGGGTGGATTGCATTTTCTTGGACTGCAAGAAGGCTTTTGACACAGTACCACACAAGAGATTAGTGCAAAAACTGGAGGACCAAGCAGGGATAACAGGGAAGGCACTGCAATGGATCAGGGAATACTTGTCAGGAAGACAGCAGCGAGTCATGGTACGTGGTGAGGTGTCAGAGTGGGCACCTGTGACCAGCGGGGTCCCACAGGGGTCAGTCCTAGGACCAGTGCTGTTTCTGGTATTTGTGAATGACATGACGGAAGGAATAAACTCCGAGGTGTCCCTATTTGCAGATGACGTGAAGTTGATGAGAAGAGTTCATTCGATCGAAGACCAGGCAGAACTACAAAGGGATCTGGACAGGCTGCAGACCTGGTCCAGCAACTGGCTCCTGGAGTTCAATCCCACCAAGTGCAAAGTCATGAGGATTGGGGAAGGGCAAAGAAGACCGCAGACGGAGTACAGTCTAGGGGGCCAGAGACTACAAACATCACTCAAGGAAAAAGATCTTGGGGTGAGTATAACACCAGGCACATCTCCTGAAGCGCACATCAACTAAATAACTGCCGCAGCATATGGGCGCCTGGTAAACCTCAGAACAGCATTCCGACATCTTAATAAGGAATCGTTCAGGACCCTGTACTCCATGTACGTTAGGCCCATATTAGAGTATGCGGCACCAGTTTGGAACCCACACCTAGCCAAGCATGTAAAGAAACTAGAGAAAGTGCAAAGGTTTGCAACAAGACTAGTCCCAGAGTCAAGAGGTATGTCCTATGAGGAGAGGTTAAGGGAAATCAACCTGACGACACTGGAGGACAGGAGAGATAGGGATGACATGATAACGACTTACAAAATACTGAGAGGAATTGACACGGTGGACAAAGACAGGATGTTCCAGAGACTGGACACAGCAACACGGGGACACAGTTGGAAGCTGAAGACACAGATGAATCAAAGGGATGTTAGGAAGTATTTCTTCAGCCACAGAGTAGTCAGGAAGTGGAATAGTTTGGGAAGCGATGTAGTGGAGGTAGGATCCATACATAGCTTTAAGCAGAGGTACGATAAAGCTCATGGTACAGGGAGACTGACCTAGTAGCGACCAGTGAAGAGGCGGGGCCAGGAGCTTGGACTCGACCCCTGCAACCTCAACTAGGTGAGTACAATTGGATGAGAACACACACACACACACACACACACACACACACAATTGCACACACACACACACACACACACACACACACACACACACACACACACACACACACACACACACACACACACACACACACACACACACACACACACACACACACACACACACACACACACACACACACACACACACACACACTCACTCTCTCTCTCTCATTCACACTCTCCTCCATCACTGCTTCTGCTGCATTCTCACATTTCCTCATATGTTTCTTGGTTTTCATTTTATCAAATGCAGTTATTTGTGGTTTAAGCTTGTTCGATTTCTATTTGTTTGGTTCAATTTGATCAAGAAATGTTCAGTTATTTTTTTATTGACTCTTGCATAGTTTTTAGATAAAACATACTTTTGACATAGTGACATGTTATATTAAACCAGCAGCATGTGCACTCACTCCCAGTTTGTTGTTAATGATCGTCCCCAGGAATGAGGTCATTGTATGAACGCGATGGGGTTGTCATGCGGGGGCAAAGTCTTTGGCTACTTTTGGATGTTATTCAAGATTATGTTTTGCCAAAAAAAAAAAAAATTAATTGGGGACCCACTATATTTAAATGAGGATAATAATATGTACAGTGTGTAATTTTAATTTTGTGTTACAATTCATCATAAATAATTTCTGTATACTGTGTAATAAATTAGTTTTGATTACAATAGAGGTAGCAGTTTAATAAGCTAGCAGTATAAGATATAATTCAAGTAGTAAATATTTATGATAGTTACATTGTAAAGTATTTCATAATGTTCAAAAGGTATTTTTTGAAGCTATTATGAATTAGAGCTTTTTGATTCTTTAGGCATGTAGTTCATTTTGGGTCTTTTGATTTGTGTGGAGTGTTACCAAATTGAGTCATACATGTAGGATATCGTAGAGATGCTGTATTTATTTCTAGTATTATGCTTGTGTAATCTGTTCAAGCTCTCCAGGAATTGTTTAAGTGCAGGGTTCCTATATGTATTGAGTGTTCTGTATATGTATTATGTACAATAGTGTATGGGGATGCATTGTATTTTAATGAGGTTCAAATCATTGAATAAAGGAATACAGAGTGTTGTTTGAAATAAGATGAGTGATAATTCTAATGGCAATTTTTTGTTTGGTTATGATTAGTTTCAGATGATTTCCTCTTGTAGCTTCCAAGCGCATATATCAACAAATACGAATGACAGTAAAATGCTACGTATTTAACCCTTTCAGGGTCGAGAGGCCCTCTCCTAAACTTGTTCTCAGGGTCGAAAATTTTTCGGGAAAAAAAAAAGATTTTTTCTTATAAAATGATAGAGAATCCTTTCCCGATTATGACGACACCAAAAGTTGGAAATTTGATGGAAAACTTATGGAATTATGCTCTTGCGAAGTTAGCGGTCTCGCTGATGTTTACGCATCGGCGATTCCGCCCACTTTGAGCCCTATTTTTGGCCAATTCCTGTATACTAGTCGACAAAAATCATATTTATTTCGCTAGAACTCCATTTTTTCTATCGAATGAGTACAAGAAACCACCCATTTACCAATTTCAACTATCCAATAAAGTGGTTAGAAATTGGCAATTTTGCCAATTTCACACAAATTTCAGAAGATGCCAGTTTCCAAATAGGGTCCATAATAAACAAGAAAGACATTCCTGACACTAAAATAACAAGTTCTCTGTTCGTTAGTCATGTCCCCAGGCCCCTCTTATATTTCTTTTGCTTTCCACTTTGAATTTTTATTCTTACAAAAAATAGAAGATTTACTGTTATGCAGACTACTGCATTAGTGTAGAAATGGTATAAATAATATCAGTGCACTTGTGAAAGAATATTAGACTCACCAGTTGATGTGTATCCGACGCTTGGCATGATTTGTTTACTTTTGAACTTTGGTAAAAATCGAGCATTTCTGCTACTTTGAGCTCAATTTCAAGGTACTTTTCATTGTGAAATCAGTCAAAATCATCTCAATTTCTGTAATATGTCTTCCATTCTATAAAATGAGACCAGAAAAACTAGAATACACCCATAAATACCATGCGAAAATACAGTGCAAAGTCCCTGTTTTAATCCAAAAACACTGTCAAAGATTTTTTTTTCTCATTGCGCACTGTGTGCTGCAGGATTTTTTTATACTGTGCACACTGACCACATAGACCCATTCTTTCATATGTAGGCCTACCAGCTTTCTCTCGCTAGATTTGAAGGCGCTAGAATTTAGTCGTACTACTACGCCAATAACCCTGGTGCGTAAGCCAACTAGTACGTCGAAAACACTGAAAGGGTTAACTTCGTATTAAACTGTTGCCTTTGGGGACAGCTATTGCCCTCCCTCTATGCTCTGTGTGGTTTTTACTTCTTTTTACATGTTTTTTTGTAACTTGTTTCATAAATCTACAAGATAAACCTTACCTCACATGGCTATAGTTGTACTTCGTACAGTTGAAGCCCAGTATTCGTGAGTTTCGTAATCCATGTGATTCATTTATATATTTTAACCCTTAAACTGTCCAAACGTAGATCTTTGTTCACTCGCATGGTGCTCCGAATATTTTGAAAAATAAAGAAATCTTTTTTTTTTTTCTTTTAAAATGAAGAGCACATTTTTTCTACATGTTATAGGATAAAAAAAAATTAGGGCCAGTACTTACCAGGATACAAGACCATGTAGTTGGCTCTGGATGCTCACCTGATGGCAACATCGATTCCAGCTGCTTGCAGAAGTGTTGCTAATATACCTTTTTTTCTCGTTTTTACTTTAATTTATACATTTTTTATGTTCTGATAATTACAATTTATAATAGTTCTTGTGATTTCATAGCGAATCTTTGTTCTGACACTAATATTAGCTACTGAACTAGTGCTCAAATAGTCACAATCACATAGACAGGTGAACATTTACACCTGCTTGGGTTATTTACTATTGTCTAGAAATATACACAAAGTATTTATAGGTCCCAGCAATGTTTTAGATACCCTGGCATATACCTTGAAGCATGGTGTCATGAAGGGCATCCCCATACTGTTGACAGCCCAGTGACATTTGATAAATGCCCACTGCTCCAGCTAACCCTCTCTATATTTGTTATCATTATTACACACAAACATGTCTTGTCTCTGTCTATTTATCTGTCTATCTTTGCCTGGAATTTTTGGATTGTACTAAGTAATTTACACTATGTATAATTGTACTTATGTGTGCATGTGAGAGAGACAAATAGACAGAGATACAGACAGATACAGAGATATAGATAGAGAGACAGCCAAAGTCAGCCAAAGCCAGCCAGCCAGCCGGCCAGCCTGCCGAATACATAAGAAAGAAGGAACACTGCAGCAGGCCTACTGGCCCATGCATGGCAGGTCCATGTCCCCCCCCCCGGCTTAGACCAATGACCCAGCTAGTCAGGTCACATCCACTGAAGGAAGGAGCATGACATCAGAACAGTAACACAGGCTAGTCAGGTCCAACTTACACCCACCCACACTAATGTATTTAATTAACCCTCGCTGCATTTGTTATCACTGTTACACACAAACATGCCTGTCTATCTATCTGCCTGCCTGTCTATCTGTTTGTCTCTGTTTATCTGTCTACCTGTCTGTTTGTCTCTGCTTATCTGTCTTTCTGTCTGCCTGGACTATAGTATATCAAACTCCTTGAAGAATGGTGTTATGACAACTGTGACATTTGATAAATGGGCACTCGGGGAACCCTGGCTTTATTTGCTTTCACAGATACACACAAACATGTTTGTCTGTCTGTCTGTCTATCTATCTGTCCGTCTATCTTTGCCTGGAATTTTTGGGTTATTTTAGGTCATTTACACTATGTATAATTGTACTTGTGTGTGCATGTGAGACAGATATATAGATATAGATATAGATAGACAGAGAGACAGCCAGAGACAGCCAAAGCAAGCCAGCCAGCCGAATACATAAGAACATAAGAAAGAAGGAACACTGTAGCAGGCCTAATGGCCCATGCAAGGCAAGTCCTTGCCACCCCCCCCCCCCCACTGGCTTAGACCAATGACCCACCTAGTCAGGTCACATCCATTGAAGGAAGGAGCATGACATCAGACCTAGTAGCACAAGCTAGTCAGGTCCAACTTACACCCACCCACACTCACTCGTGTATTTATCTAACTTATTTTTACTTTCCTCTTAAAAGGGGAGTGTTAATGCAACATGGCATCAGTGAATCCCTGGTGTTTGCCATGCTGTTTGCTCTAGCTGGCGCTCAGTTGAACTGGTGCTCCCTCAAGGTACTAAGTGCTCCCAGATTTTTTTTAATACTGCACACACTGAGTGCATAGACCCATTCTTTCATGTCTAGGTGACTCAAGCCTATTGTGCCAAATTTGAAGGAATGAAAAATAAAACATTGATCTACGTTTGGAGCGTTATGCATGCAAACGTAGATCTACGTTTGGACAGTTTAAGGGTTAACCCGAAGTCCAAATTGCAGATATCTTTGATTATTCACATTTTTTCATGGTGCCTATTGTCTTTTTGTTTATTACATGACCCCTAAATTGAAAACTAGCCATAGGATTTCTTTAAAAATGGGCCCATTCTTTTTTAAGAATGTCATTATTAAAGAAAGAAATATGATAAAAAAATTACTTATTCAGACAGATAAATTTCCTATTATCCACAGTTACATTATTCATGTTAACTCCAGGAACCTAACTCCCACTTATTATGGGGTTAGACTGTATACAGCTTAGAAGTTAATCTATAATCTAAACATTATTTAATCAAAGTCTTATTATTTTTGAGTGAAATAATTTGTGACTTTACTATTAAAATATGAGGCTTACTCTAAAATTTCTTCAAAAATTCATTTTCAGTTTTTAGAAGGGCCAAACTTTGCAGTTTTTCTTGGCCTTGAGAATTTCTAGAATTTCAAGCAATGAAGCTGAGCTCTGCATATGAAATCATAGCTGGAACTGTTTAAATTAGTACTATGATTCACAAAGTTTAACTCTGCTGACACTGCCTTCACAGTAACCACCAAACCAAATTATTGTAGGGGGCAGGTAAGACCTAAACCCAGGGACCCAATAAAACACACAAGCCACGAATTTGTATATACAGTACTCAGTAATGCTAGTTTTCCCTGTGTGCTAGAACACTTGCTGTATCTGCTTTTGTTCTGTCATTTGGAATTTTTGTTCTCCAAGCATGCTTGCATATTTTGTGCAACCAGTCTGTACCTCTAACCATCATTTTTTGCATATGTACATTTAGTCCACTTTATTTTCTAATCTAGTCTAATCTTTTGAAAATATTGTAAGTTTAGATTTTTATGACTCATACTCGTTGTGCTTCATGTTAACAAATAATTATCAGTTGAAAATTGTTCCTTGTTACTGTATTGATTTGATTGTACTAATGAGGCCCATATTGTGCAGTGGTTCTTCTCTTTTAATCTTAACAAAATAGCTTTCTTGTTGCATCTTCCATTTTGTAACAGCATTGTGTGGTAGACTATGAAGGTAATATAGAAGCCACTATAAAAATATTCCATATTTTCTAGTATTAGCCTCTTTGTTTTGCAGATCTGGGACACTGCTGGCCAGGAGAGATTCAAAAGTTTACGCACACCATTTTATCGAGGTTCTGACATGTGTCTTCTTACATTCTCTGTTGATGATCCTTCGAGCTTTCAAAACTTAGAAACATGGCGTAAAGAGTTTGTTTACTATGCTGATGTCAAAGCAGATTTCCCCTTTCTTGTAGTTGGAAATAAGGTAACTCCTGTTCAGAGTTAATAAGATGATATATTATAATCTATCTTTTCCATTAACATCCAAGACATTTAACCGTATAGCATGCCTGTACATTTCTTAGTTTTATCTTTAAATGTGATAACCGGTCTTATTTCTTGGATTTTGTTTTTTTTCATCATGGAGTTCATTCATCACTTAACTGTACCTGTGTTTATCCCATCTTCTGGATATCTGTTCTATCGACAGCCAGTTTGGTTTTGGATTTGTACAGTAATCTCATACTTTAGTTTGGGCTTTAACTCATAAATTTGATATTTGGTTTCTAGGTCCTATACTATCATACATCTTTACGTCTTTTGTGGGTCATCCAACTCATTTTGATTCTTTGGATTTCATACACATGCCTAACACATTCTAGGTACAAGGTTGGTAGTCAGCAACCACCCAGGGAGGTACTACTGTCCTGCCAAGTGAGTGTAAAACGAAAGCCTGTAATTGTTTTTTCATGATGGTAGGATTGCTGGTGTCCTTTTTTCTGTCTCATAAACATGCACAATTTCAGGTACGTCTTGCTATTTCTACTTACACATAGGTCACACTACATATACATGTACAAGCATGTATATGCACATCCTCTGCATTTTCTTCTATTTTCTTTCTAGTTCTTGTTTATTTTCTCTTATCTCCATGGGGAAGTGAAACAGAATTCTTCCTCCATGTTGTAAGAGGTGACTAAAATGCCAGGAGCAAGGGGCTAGTAACCCCTTCTCCTGTATAAATTACTAAATTTAAAAAGAGAAACTTTTGTTTTTATTTTTGGGCCACCCTGCCTCGGTGGGATGCGGCCGGTTTGTTGAAAAAAAACTAACTAACACATTTATTCATCTAGATTTTAAGAAAACTTTCAGTAGAGCTCAATATGAAAAACTCACCCAGGAACTACAGAACAAAGGCTGAAGGAGAATCTATTACAATAGGTGATAGATTTTCTGTTTAGGATGAATATGCTAACACTTGAAGAGGAAGAATGTTCTTTTGTGAAGTCACCAGTGGGGTGTACCAGGACTAATATTAATAATTTATGAAAATGACTTGCGAAAGGGAAAAGAAAACTAAGTGTATTTGTGATTGATAGAAAGATCTTATGCAAAATAAGCAATTAAAATGACTGCAGATCCTTACAAAGTGACTTTTGGTAATTTGGGCAAACAGTGAAGATGGAGCACCATATAATGGATGTGGGAAAAAAATGAATAATGGCCTCATGCAGTATATGCTATAGGTTGTGTGGCAAAATATTAAAAGTGTCAGACAGATAAAGGGATGTAGAGGTTTTTATTAACAAAGAGTGTCACTGGAACATATCTGGAGGGGGTTTCAGGGGGTCAATGCCCCCACGGCCCAGTCCTTGACGAAGCCTTGTGATGGATCAAGGCCTGATGTGATAAAATCACATCCTTCACTAGCAAGTTAAAATGGTTTTCAAATACTATATAGAGAACATTCCTCAAGCACTATAAGGTTTACCACTTTCTTCTTCCAAGAAGAAGCCTCAGTTGTAAATTTAGAAAAAGTGGAATGAAAAACTTATTTCTGTAGGATTTTTTTCTCAGTCATGAAACAGTGAAAACAGAAGATAATAAATTCTACAACCATTAGAAATTAAAAAAAAATATGTATGAATTAATTGCTAAAGGGTGGGCACCACATGCCATGCTCTGCTCTTGTAGATCTTAATTACACATGCACACATTTAAAAGAAATAAAGAAAAGAAAATTTTCTGGTACATAGTAACAAGGCTGAAGCCACCTACCCAATTAGATTATCAGGACAAACAATTAAAGATAAATGGAAACAAGCCAAAACCTATTAAAAATGAAAAGACTTAAACCAAAAATAATTGTAAAACAAGAAGAAATCTAACAGTGAGCTAAACTAAAAGTGAACTGCAAAAAAATATTCCAAATGAGGTACAGTAATAACTCCTTCAGTCAGAGGTGACCAATTACCCATTTGCACATACAGTACTGTTGCTATACATCATTAATTATCCCCTCATATACTAGCAATTCAAAATCAACATACATACTTTCTAGCTAGTAAATGTGAACAGAGCCAAGACAATCTTTCGAATCTGGCCGAAATTTTTTGTGATATCATGTTCCACCATTTCGGGAAGGCCTTGTATTCTGAGTCACCTAGCATACAAACTGACAGACAGAGAAAATGAAGCACAAGTGCTTTTACACCACATGGCTCTTATCTCTCATTATCATCACTTGAAAACTTTGTATACTGGCACAGTAAAAAACTGGAAAATTGCTTACATATACAGGTTGACCATCACTAATCTGCCATCATCAGGACCTGTAGGGTGCCAGATTAGTGATTTTGCCAGATTACAGAGTGGTTAAGTTAGAATACACTTAATCCAAAGGCTATATTGACGCATTAGAGATTTCATCCACTTTACACCCTACGACTGGCCCATTCCATTGTTCCAGTCTACCAAACTCATAGCTATTTCGTTAGTATTCCTTCTGTTCTGTCGATTGAGTACAAGAAACCACCCATTTACCTATTTCAAGTACCCAATAGAGTGGTCAGAAATTGGTAATTGGCCAATTTCACACACATTTCAAGAGATGCCAATTTTAAAATAGGGTCCAGAATAAACAATGCAGACATTCCTGGCACTAAAATAGCATTTTTGCTGTTCATTAGTCATGTCTCCAGGCCCCTATTAAATTATGTTTGCTTTCCATTTTGAATTTTTATTCACACAAAAAATAGAAGATTTGCTGTTATGCAGACTACTGCATTATTGTAATAATTGTATAAATAATGTCAACCCATTCATGACTGCTTATTAAACTGGCCAGTTGGACACATATTGGACAGTGATGTCATTTGTTTACTCTTGAACATCGGCAAATTTGAGCTCAATTTCAAGATACTTTCCTTCATGAAACCAATCAAAATCATATCTATTTCTGTAATATATCTTTCATTCTATCAAATGAGACAAAAAACGAGAATACAACCATAAAAACCATATGAAAATACACAGCAAAGTCGTTGTTTTACACCAAAAACAGTCTCAGTTTTTTCTCATTATGCACTGTATGCTGCAGGATTATTTTTATATAGTGCACAGTTACCACACAGACTAATTCATATATAGGTCCAAATTTACTAGTCATAGCTTATCTGAGTCAGCTGAGCTCATGACAACCGACTGTGGCTTCAAAGCCACCTTATCTTTTATGGACAATATATGGTATATGGTATGGAGGGGAATGTATGAGAGTATAGTTTTACCAACGCTCTTATATGGGTGTGAAGCATGGGTGATGAATGTTGCAGCGAGGAGAAGGCTGGAGGCAGTGGAGATGTCATGTCTGAGGGCAATGTGTGGTGTGAATATAATGCAGAGAATTCATAGTTTGGAAGTTAGTAGGAGGTGCGGGATTACCAAAACTGTTGTCCAGAGGGCTGAGGAAGGGTTGTTGAGGTGGTTCGGACATGTAGAGAGAATGGAGTGAAACAGAATGACTTCAAGAGTGTATCAGTCTGTAGTGGAAGGAAGGCAGGGTAGGGGTCGGCCTAGGAAAGGTTGGAGGGAGGGGGTAAAGGAGGTTTTGTGTGCGAGGGGCTTGGACTTCCAGCAGGCATGCGTGAGCATGTTTGATAGGAGTGAATGGAGACAAATGGTTTTTAATACTTGACATGCTGTTGGAGTGTGAGCAAAGTAACATTTATGAAGGGATTCAGGGAAACCGGCAGGCTGGACTTGAGACCTGGAGATGGGAAGTACAGTGCCTGCACTCTGAAGGAGGGGTGTTAATGTTGCAGTTTAAAAACTGCAGTGTAAAGCACCCTTCTGGCAAGACAGTGATGGAGTGAATGATGATGAAAGTTTTTCTTTTTCGGGCCACCCTGCCTTGTTGGGAATCGGCCAGTGTGTTAATAAAATAAAAATAAAAAATATGGTATATGTGCTTTACACAAGGAGAAGCACTTCTTTTATTCATTGGAACCATGGCTAGGGCTAAAATTGAGCAGGTTATAACAATAAATTGAGAAAAAGAAATTGGAATGACTTATGCAGTAAATAGTGCCATTAACAGTAGTGGCAGGTTGGTGTGGGGACCCTGGAAATTTGAAATTATGTTAGTCAAAATTAGTGTCAGATTACTGATGGAACCGGATTACTGATTGCCGGATTAGTGATGGCCGACCTGTACTGGCATACTGTTTATTTCAATTTAAAAGCCTGACTGTCATTTTTTCTGAAGTGGTGTGTGGAGGATTATGATGAAATGATGAGAAATAGAGGTGATATAAAATGCTAAGAAAAAAAATGTGCATTTTATCTGTGCATTGGGTTAATAAAATAGAGAAATATATTCTGAGAGGTCTTCCTCATAAAATAACATTAATTTTTTTATATAAATTAAAAAGTTACCTATTGGTTGATATAATTTTAATAATAATAATTTTTTTTTTATAAATTCCACTTTTAATTTTTTATTAAAATTATTATTTTTTTAAATAACTCAAAATTCATTGTTTTTAAACATAAATGGGTGCCTGCACCTCTACAGTCAGTCAGTGATGTTTTCAACATATTTTGCCATAGCCACTATTAGCTTTAAGGTAGTTACAGTCAACACAACTTTTCAGTGTAAGAAAAAAAGTTTCAGGCAGGTAAGCTCATTACTTTATGTAAATACAAAAGAAAATTTCAAAGGGTTAGCTCATTTCTTTTCTTTTAAGAGGAAAAGTAGTATACACGTTCCTCTTTTTACAGATTGATCTAGAAAGAAGAGTGACCACCGAAGAAGCAGAAGTATGGTGCAAAGAGAATGGAGATCTTCCATACATTGAAACATCTGCTAAAGATGACACCAATGTAGAAGCATCATTTATGATGTGTTTAAGACGATGGGCTAACATTGAGGGAAGGCAGGTAAGAACTTAAATGTTGAAAATAATGAAACGTTACTGTACGAGTTTCCCCTTGCTTCATATCTTCCCAATGCTAGGTCTTGTGGTTTGTGCCCAGGGGTTAGGGAGATCTCGTCTCTGAGAGGGATGCCACTCTGCCCACAAGGTGCTTGCCTGACAAAGAAAACATCAGTTTCAGAACAAATGGTGGGAATGCTTCCCCTTTCACCTAAATTTGCTTACACTTCTGGCTGAGATTCATCTGTAAAAACTTGCATTTGTGGTCACCTGTGCTAACCTTCCTATGGTGTAGAAATATACCTAGTTGGATGAATCTTATTGAAGCTAGCTGGCCCAGTGGCTAACGTGACGGTCTGGAGTTTTGAGACTCTGACCGCGGGTTCAAACCCCACCCATGGTATGGTTTGTTTGCAATTGTGTCATTACAATTTCGTTAGTCAGAAATATTTCAGTCTCAGGGTGGTCAAAAAGTGGAATGATCTCAACAAAGTGGTGGAGACAAACCCCATTCATAGAGAAGGTACGATAGGTTTGATAGGGTCCACAAGGCTAGCAGGGAGTGAATCTGGCAAACAAGTTGAAAGGCAGGGCCAGGAGCTAAGACCCGATCCCTGCAATCACATGTAAGTGAGAACAATTTTTAGGTGAGTGTATACAGCCGCTGTAGATCCCACTGCATTTACATTTTTCTAGGTTTTCAATTTATTAATGTATTTATTTCTGGTGCTATGTATGCTTGTTTGGTGAAATAGTGATGGGTTCGATTTTTGCCAGAGTTCAAAAGTAAGCAAATCATGCCACATGTCCAATACACGTCAACTGGTGAGTCTAATAGTCTTTCACAAGTGCGGCGATATTATTTATACCATTTCTACACTAATGCAGTAGTCTACATAACAGTAAATCTTTTATTTTTTGTGAGAATAATAATTCGAAGTGGAAAGCAAAAGAAATGTAAGAGGGGCCTGGGGACATGACTGATGAACAGAGGAAATGTTACTTTAGTGCCAGGAATGTCTTTCTTGTTTATTCTGGACCCTATTTGGAAATTGGCATCTTTTGAAATTTGTGTGAAATTGGCAAAATTGCTAAATTCTGATCACTGTATTGGATAGTTGAAATTGGTAAATGGGTGGCTTCTTGTACTCATTCGATATAAAAAATGGAGTTCTAGCAAAATAGTTATGATTTTTGTCGACTAGTACATTGGAATTTGCCGAAAATAGGGCTCAAAGTGGGCAAAATCGCCGATGCGTAAACATTGTCGAGACTGCTAACTTCACGAGAGCATAATTCCGTAAGTTTTCCATCAAATTTCATACTTTTGGTGTCATTATGATCAGGAAAAGATTCTCTATCTTTTCATAAGAAAAAAATTTTTTTTTTTTTTAAATTTGGGGGACCATGAGAACAAGTCTCTGAGAGGGCCTGTGGACACTGAAAGGGTTAAGACCCATTCTATGCTGACCAGGCATCTCAGACCAATCGTGCCAAATTTGGAGGCAGGAAAAATAAAATGTATATTTACGTTTGGGGCACTAGCAGTAAGAACGTATATATACGTTTGGACCGTTTACGGGTTAACCTCAAGATTATTAATTAGTGATTCCTTGTTGGCATGAACTAAGTCCAGCAGATTATTTCCTCTAGTTCGTTCTGTCACAAACTGTATTAAACAACAATCTTGAATCATATCAAGAAAGTCACTTGACTCAAGATTTCCTGTCAGATTACTCCAGTCAATTTGTCTAAGTTAAAATCTCCCATTAGCACAACATTTTCGCATGTAGATGCCTTATGAATTTCACCCCATAAAAGTTTACTGCACTTCCTACCAAGGTTTGGGGGCCTGTAAATCACACCAAAGATTAGTTTTTCACAGCCTTCAGAAGTACAACCAGACATTCAGTGGCCAACGTTTCTAATTTCATATCTTATCTAACACAAAAATTTAAATTATCTATGACGTACATCGCCACTCCACCAACCTATCAGTGTGGAATAATTTATAGCCTTGTATGTGGCATTCAGAAGGGATGTCTCTGTTTTTCAGGTTGAACCAGGTCTCTGTTATAGCAATATCAATGCTTCCTGCACTTGCAATTAATCTTAGCTCATCTATTTTATTTCTTGCACTCTTCCTGTTAGTATAGTAAACCTTAAGAGAGCTAGTCTCTCTCACTGCCCTCTGCCTGTCTCTGTCTGTTTGCTGACCAGTTCCATTGTCTTTATTTGTAACTTTATGATAAATAATGTTTTAAACATATCCCTGAGGTATCCTGGTAATATCTGCTGTTTTCAACCCTCATGCTGCAACCTGTTTGTTTTCCACACACACCCATATCTCTGTCTTCTCTCAGTTTAAAATTCCAAAGAAGTCAGCAATGGCCACCCCCTCAGTCAAGTTGGCCAATGCTACCACTCCTGCCCCAGAGATGTACACCATCCCTTGGATACATATCACGTTTGCCATAGAAGATGTCCCAGTTGTCAATGAATGGGATATCAAGTTCCTTGCAGTACCTGTCTAGCCAGCAGTTTACAATAATTGCCCTAGACATCCATTCACTGCCCACTCCTCTTCTAGGCAAGATGCTACATATGATCAGGACCCCTCCTTTAGACCTTATTAAATCTATAGCTGACTTTTACTTATCCAGTAGCTCCTGACTCCTGCCCATTTCTACCAGCACTGAGACAGATAATGGGCTTGTTCCCATTACCTGACATGACATCCAGCCTGTTGACTATGTCACCAACACCAGCTCCAGGAAAGCACACTCTCTCACCTTCTTATTCCTATTACAGAAAGCACGGTCCATATTCTTACCTGTGAGTCACCAACCACAAGATTCACTTACCTCTATTAGCAGGGCAAGGAGCACCTTTACATTCACTGACCACTGAAGTACACTCATCCTGAAGAACAGAGAAGCGATTTCCTACCTTCAAATCTTCTCTCTTAACTTTCCTTATTTTGATGCTCCTCCCATTATTGGGAACCACTTGCCACTTGTAGCAGGTGCCGGACTGCTCCTCACTGCTGGTAGACTTTTTGTCCTCATCACCTTCAACCACCTCACAGTGAGTGCCAGACTGCACCTCACTGCTGGTAGCCTTATTCCCCTCACCATCTCCAGCCACCTCACACTCCTAAACCCATCAAGGTGAACCTTCAGCTTCCTAATTTCCTAATTTCCACCTGGAGAAGTAAGACCTCCTCCTTCAACACTGTTACCTCAGATTTTAAAACACTGCAGAAGCAAGCCATGGCTTTGTAACCCTTCACACTAATCCCCAAACCAGCTCAGGACAGTATGATGTAAGAAGGCTACTTTAAGTATATACCATACTAGTGAGAGAATGAAAAAACATTTTAGCTTATTTTAATAAAGGGAAGCTCTAAACCCGTAAAGGTCATATAACACCTAGGAAATGGGAGGTATTCAGGTTCCATCTAAGGAAATGGAGGATAAGTTCAATTCCCTTGAGCAAGAGCCCCTTATTGATATCAAGGCACTTTCATTAGTGTTAGATAAATTGGCAAATGCAATAACAAATTATTCTCACCAATGAAAATATTTTTGTACTCAGTTTTTTTCTTGTTTTCAGGAGAGAATGCCTCTTCCTGACACAGTGCAGCTGGGTGGTGACGGCTCACACCACCGACTTTGTGCATGTTCATCATAACTTTAAGGTATGTCAAGTTTGTATATGGATGAGACTGCATGTCTTCATTTTGGTTGTACAGTAGCCTTGACTTGGGGGCATTTGAGTTACAAACATCCACACATTCAAATGGCTCACTAATTTGAGTGTTAGTCTGCAGATGCATACATTACTAGAATTGAGCAACAATTATTCTTAATAAATTGTTTTCATAGCTGTTTTTCACTAAATAAATTCATCCTTTGTGTATGCCCATTTTATGCATGTTTGAAGGGTTCGTATTTGTTCATTAGAAATTGGGCAAGAACTGTAGTTTTCATAATTATGATTTTAATAAAGTCAAATTATAAATATTTTTTTTTTCATTGATGGTAGGTTTTTACATTAATCACTTGTATTTAATTCATGTTCATTCCATGAACATGAGCATTTATGTTTGTTTCATAGAGCTTGGATAAGAACTGTAGATTTAATAATTCCAATTTTGCTGAAGTTGAATTATAAATATTGTACAGTAGAATACACCATTTATCATGTGCCCAGAGAGTGTGTTGTTGACAAAATGCTATTGAAAAACTGTACCTAGTCCTAATTGCACAGAAAAAGTGATCAGTCATGTGCTCCATAAGATTTGAAAAAGCTGGGAGGCAGTGCACAAAAGCTAGTAACCCAGAATTATGTTGCAGTTAGACATTCCGGTGTCTTTAATAGTTTCATAACTACTCTAGCTGTTTTCTGCCATTTATTAAATATGTTGATCGTGGTTCATATGGCCACCACAGCTTAAGATGAATCGACCCTCACATCACTGGAAGAAGGGTTCAAATAGGACAAGCCATCGTAGCCCTTAACCCATTCAGGGTCGCGACCTTTGATCTCAAACTTGCTCTCAGGGTTGGAAAATTTAAAAGCAAAAAAATTCTTTTGAAATGGTAGAGGATCTTTTTCTGAAGGTAATAAAACAAAAAGTACAAAATTTGATGGAAAACTGATGAAATTATGCTTTCGCAAATTTTGCCGTGTCAGCAGTACATATTTACACATCGGTGATTTTGTCCAATTTTACGCCAGTTCCATTGTTCCGGTTGACCAAATTCTTAGCTATTTTGCTAGTATGTTTTCCATTCTGTTGATTGAGTACAAGAAACTGCCTATTCAGCTATTTAAACTACCCAGTAAAGTGATCAGAAATTGGTAATTTAGCCAATTTCACACAAAAGTAAAAATAGCCAATTTCATAACAGTGTCCAGAATAAATGATGCAGACATTCCTGGCACTAAAATAATATTTCCTCTTCATTAGTCATGTCCCCAGGCCTCTCCTATATTACGCTTGCTTTCCATTTTTAATTTTTATTCACACAAAAAATAGAATATTTACTGTTATGCAAACTATTGCATTACATGTATTGTAATAATTGTGTAAATAATGTCAGTTCATTTGTAAAATGCATATTAGAGTTGCCAGATGGATGCGTATTGGACAAGTGACGTCATAAAAGGCCCAAAAATTTGGAATTCACTACCAGTGTTTACCAAAGAAACACTGAATGTGAATTCAAGACTCTTCTAAAAAACCACCTGCTCACCCAAATCTAAATACACAGTACTTAATTTAGCTTTATCTACACAGTTAACAAATTGCTTTCTACTGCCTCAAAATATCATTGCTCACTGTAACTCCCCTAGCCTTAAGACCCCATAAATAAATACTCAAAGATCAGTAAATTATCATATCTCATCTAATGCAAATATTGAATGACTTATATTTCATAAATGTATAACCCAGTTGTATAATTAGAGAAACCTTACCAAACTGTTATTATAGCATTACCTAGTAGAATAATCCATTCTCTTGAATGCACTGTAACTCATCTAATGACCATATGAACTGTTACTGCACTACAGATCATTGATTTGATTTGATGAGATCTGATTAATAAATTGTACGACTACATATAGTAAATTGATCATTTTGTTATATTATTCATTGTAATGTTACAAAATTGTAAAACTATAATGCTTCAAAATTGAAATGTTCAAATTTCATTATTTAAAATACTCAATTGTACTAGATATTGTAAATTGTTTACTATAACTGTTCCAATAATCTTAAGTTAATTTTAAGCCTGCCCATAATGCTCTGTATACAAGGGGCTTTTAACATGTACACCCAACTACTATAATACCTTGTACAACTATGTATCATGTCTTAATAAACTAATTATTATTATTATTATTTGTGTACTCTGGAATGTCAGCAAACATCAAACACTTTCACTACTTTGATCTTAATTTCAAGCTACTTTCAGTTCTGAAACCAATCAAAATCATCTCTATTTCTGTAATACAGGTAATCCTCACTTAACCCTTTCAGTGTTGGTAAGTAAGTAAGTTTATTCAGGTATACACAAATACGGTTACATAGATTATCATACATAGCAGCATATGTGTAAAGTACCTAGGATAACCTAAAAAAGTCAGACAGAGTGACTTACTTCCATTGGGGTCCTTTTACCTTATTTTTTTTTTTTTTTTTTTTTCAACAAGTCGGCCGTCTCCCACCGAGGCAGGGTGACCCAAAAAAGAAAGAAAATCCCCAAAAAGAAAATACTTTCATCATCATTCAACACTTTCACCACACTCGCACATTATCACTGTTTTTGCAGAGGTGCTCAGAATACAACAGTCTAGAAGCATACACATATAAAGATACACAACATATCCCTCCAAACTGCCAATATCCCAAACCCCTCCTTTAAAGTGCAGGCATTGTACTTCCCATTTCCAGGACTCAAGTCCGACTATATGAAAATAACCGGTTTCCCTGAATCCCTTCACTAAATATTACCCTGCTCACACTCCAACAGATCGTCAGGTCCCAAGTACCATTCGTCTCCATTCACTCCTATCTAACACGCTCACGCACGCTTGCTGGAAGTCCAAGCCCCTTACCCACAAAACCTCCTTTACCCCCTCTCTCCAACCCTTTCGAGGACGACCCCTACCCCGCCTTCCTTCCCCTATAGATTTATATGCTTTCCATGTCATTCTACTTTGATCCATTCTCTCTAAATGACCAAACCACCTCAACAACCCCTCTTCTGCCCTCTGACTAATACTTTTATTAACTCCACACCTTCTCCTAATTTCCACACTCCGAATTTTCTGCATAATATTTACACCACACATTGCCCTTAAACAGGACATCTCCACTGCCTCCAACCGTCTCCTCGCTGCTGCATTTACCACCCAAGCTTCACACCCATATAAGAGTGTTGGTACTACTATACTTTCATACATTCCCTTCTTTGCCTCCATAGATAACGTTTTTTGACTCCACATATACCTCAACGCACCACTCACCTTTTTTCCCTCATCAATTCTATGATTAACCTCATCCTTCATAAATCCATCCGCCGACACGTCAACTCCCAAGTATCTGAAAACATTCACTTCTTCCATACTCCTCCTCCCCAATTTGATATCCAATTTTTCTTTATCTAAATCATTTGACACCCTCATCACCTTACTCTTTTCTATGTTCACTTTCAACTTTCTACCTTTACACACATTCCCAAACTCATCCACTAACCTTTGCAATTTTTCTTTAGAATCTCCCATAAGCACAGTATCATCAGCAAAAAGTAACTGTGTCAATTCCCATTTTGAATTTGATTCCCCATAATTTAATCCCACCCCTCTCCCAAACACCCTAGCATTTACTTCCTTAACAACCCCATCTATAAATATATTAAACAACCATGGTGACATTACACATCCCTGTCTAAGACCTACTTTTACCGGGAAATAGTCTCCCTCTCTTCTACACACCCTAACCTGAGCCTCACTATCTTCATAAAAACTCTTTACAGCATTTAATAACTTACCACCTATTCCATATACTTGCAACATCTGCCACATTGCTCCTCTATCCACTCTATCATATGCCTTTTCTAAATCCATAAATGCAATAAAAACTTCCCTACCTTTATCTAAATACTGTTCACATATATGCTTCAATGTAAACACTTGATCTACACATCCCCTACCCACTCTGAAACCTCCTTGCTCATCCGCAATCCTACATTCTGTCTTACCTCTAATTCTTTCAATTATAACCCTACCGTACACTTTTCCTGGTATACTCAGTAAGCTTATTCCTCTATAATTTTTACAGTCTCTTTTGTCCCCTTTCCCTTTATATAAAGGGACTATACATGCTCTCCGCCAATCCCTAGGTACCTTCCCCTCTTTCATACATTTATTAAACAAAAGTACCAACCACTCCAACACTATATCCCCCCCTGCTTTTAACATTTCTGTCATGATCCCATCAGTACCAGCTGCTTTAACCCCTTTCATTTTACGTAATGCCTCACGTACCTCCCCCACACTTACATTCTGCTCTTCTTCACTCCTAAAAGATGGTATACCTCCCTGACCAGTGCATGGAATTACTGCCTCTGTTTCTTCCTTAACATTTAAAAGTTCCTCAAAATATTCTCGCCATCTACCTAATACCTCCATCTCCCCATCTACTAACTCCCCTACTCTGTTTTTAACTGACAAATCCATATTTTCCCTTGGCTTTCTTAACTTGTTTAACTCACTCCAAAATTTTTTCTTATTTTCATTAAAATTTCTTGACAGTGCCTCTCCCACTCTATCATCTGCTCTCCTTTTGCACTCTCTCACCACTCTCTTTACCTTTCTTTTACTCTCCATATATTCTGCTCTTCTTATAACACTTCTGCTTTGTAAAAACCTCTCATAAGCTACCTTTTTCTCTTTTATCACACCCTTTACTTCATCATTCCACCAATCACTCCTCTTTCCTCCTGCACCCACCCTCCTATAACCACAAACTTCTTATTATTATTCTTATTATTATAATATAATATAAAGGTGATAATATCTTATTATTATTCTATAAAGGAGATAACATCTTATTATCATACTATTAAGACTACTACATGAGGGTCATTAAGACTATCTACAATACGAGGGTCATTACTAGGAATAAGGTAAAATTACACGTGTGTTAGCTAAAAAAATAAAAAATCATTCCCCTCCCTTTCTGTAGCTACATTCATCAGACACCTTTTGACTCTTCTTGAACTGGTTCATGTTATGACTGGCTTTGACATATGCAGGCAGTCTGTTCCATTCCTTTATTGCTGTATAATAAAAGTTGTTTGAAGCCTTACCACTGACTGTGGGTACTACAAAGTTGTGCTCTCTCTCCCTAGTACTATGATTGCTTTGGTTCCCAGCCTTGACAAAATTGGCAGCAAGATATTCTGGACACTGTGCTCAATTTTATAAACATTATTTAGCTTCAGTTGTTTTACTCTGTCTTCAGCATTTATCATATCAAACTGCTGTAATTCATCCTGGCCTACATGCCTGGGTATATGTTTATGATTAGAACGCACTGTGCCACACACATCTGTCATGTTCACTCGCAAGAAATCACCGAGTAAAGGGCTTGTGTACCAGTTTCTTTCTTTGAACACACCGGCCATATCCCACCGAGGTGGGGTGGCCCAAAAGGAAAAACGAAAGTTTCTCCTTTTACTTCTTCTTCTTCTTTCAACAAACCGGCCATATACCACCAAGGCAGGGTGGCCCAAAAAGAAAAACAAAAGTTTCTCTTTTTTAAATTTAGTAATTTATACAGGAGATGGGGTTACTAGCCCCTTGCTCCCGGCATTTTAGTCGCCTCTTACAACACGCATGGCTAACGGAGGAAGAATTCTGTTCCACTCCCCCATGGAGATAAGAGGAAATAAACAAGAACAAGAACTAGAAAGAAAATAGCAGAAAGCCCAGAGGGGTATGTATATACATGCTTGTACATGCATGTGTAGTGTGACCTAAGTGTGAGTATAAGTAGCAAGACAGCAAGACATACCTGAAATCTTGTATGTTTATGAAACAGAAAAAAGACACCAGCAATCCTACCATTATGTAAAACAATTGCAGGTTTCTGTTTTACACTCACTTGGCAGGACGGTAGTACCTCCCTAGGCGGTTGCTGTCTACCAACCTACTACCTATTGTGTACCTTTTTTTTTTTTTTTTTTAACAAATCGGCCGTTTCCCACCGAGGCAGGGTGGCCCAAAAAGAAAAACAAAAGTTTCTCTTTCTAAATTCAGTAATTTATACTGGATAAGGGGTTACTAGACCCTTACTCCCGGCATTTTAGTAGCCTCTTACAACACACATGGCTTACGGAGGAAGAATTCCGTTCCACTTCCCCATGGAGATAAGAGGAAATAAACAAGAACAAGAACTAGAAAGAAAATAGAAGAAAACCTAGAGGGGTGTTTATATATATCCCCTAAGTGTAAGTAGAAGTAGCAAGACATACCTGTAATCTTGCATATTTATGAGACAGACAAAAGACACCAGCAATCCTACCATCATGTAAAACAATTACAGGCTTTTGGTTTACACTCACTTGGCAGGACGGTAGTACCTCCTTGGGTGGTTGCTGTCTACCAACCTACTACCTATTGTGTATCAGTTATCAGTATATAATGTATACCCCTTACTAAGATAAGGTGCCATCATGTTTCTCACTACGTCACCTGAGATACCCAGTAACATACTGGTATCTTTCAATGTTTTACTTCCTGTGTATACAATTATATCCAATACCAGGCCACTGGCACAGTCACAGAGTACAAACAGTTTTATACCAAAGTGTTTCCTCTTGCTCGGTATATACTGCTTGAACGACAGTCTACCTTTGAACAAAATCAAAGATTCGTCAGTTACAAGATTCTTGAATGGATAAAAGTACATATTTAACTTTTGTTTCAGATACATAAAAACATTTCTAATCTTGTATAACCCGTCACTTCTGTCATGCCTGGTTTTGTCAGAAGTGCAATATACGAAACAGTAAGATAAACCTGTTCACTGGTATGATTTCACTGAAGGCTGGGGTACAAATTAGCCGATCTGTGGACCAGTATGATTTTATATTATGCTTATAGACTTGAGGCATATGCATTATTATTGCAAAAAGCAAATACATTTCAGCCACAGTTGTCTCTTTCCACCAGTGTAGTCTTGACTGTGGTGATATGATCGTATTTGCTATTGTGTTCTCAAAATACTTGTTACTTTCCCTGACAATAATTTCCATCAAGGGCTGGTCAAAGAATAGTTCAAAGAATTCCAGTTCATTTGCTGTGTTTCCAAGGGAACAAGCTGGTAGTATTGGGAGCAAAATTGGAATTTTGCTACCAATCCCAGATGCGGTTTGCTGGTGGATACTAGGCATCATAAGCTGGTTGTGGTTGCAGTTGTAATTGTGGTGTGGTGGTGGATGATGCTCCACTTTGTCCTAGATCTGACGAGTCAGCGGCGTGGGTCCCAGCCTGGACTGGTGAGTCATGCATGGCTGTGGCACTACCACCACCACTATCACCACCAATACCAATACCTACTGATGCCTGTGGGCTATCCATGCCAAGTGTAGCCACATCATCCTCACTTTCACTGTCTATTCCTGGTGTAGGGCTATGGGATGTACTCTGAGATATACTCCACCCTCCTAGGCACTGCATAGGGAACACTACCCTAGCACATGTGGCGGTGTATATACTGACACTTCACTGGTGAATATGATTCATCACTATCACTACTCAAATGATCATCAAGAGCAATAAAATCAAAGTCCACATCACTATCATCATCATTACCCAAGTCTGAGGCCTGGCCACGTGAAAATATTAGTTTTCTCTTGCAACGAGGTACAACTGAACGTGACTGAGACGTACCCACACCAGAGGTAGAAGGTTGAGGATCGTCAGGATTTTCTGCACTATTTTCGATATCCTGGTCATTGCTTTCGGTCACTAACTGATCAAAGCCATAGAATTCCTCTTCTTTTCCACTTCCATCAGAGTCAGAACTATCAGTTAGGAAGAGGAGAGTCCCAATTCGCCTCAGAGTGAGAGCTGCCTTGCCATGAGGCATGGTGAACAAAGCTTACTGATGCGGCATTCCCACGATGCTATGCGGGTGCCTAGAATTTTTGTTTACACCGCACACACACACACCACGCAGACCCATTCTCTTAGTTGTAGGCCTACCAGCCTTATGCTAAATTTGAGGCTGCTAGAATTTTGGTGTAGTTCTACGGTTTGGACCCACAACTCAAAGCCATAGAACTACAGCGCTGACCCTAAAAGGGTTAAATTGTGGGTAATGGTGTTTGTGGATGATTGTGAAGAGAGTGGATATGCATGGTGTGACTCTACTTTGCTGAGGTGAGTGGTTGTTGGTTGTCGGCAGAAGTAGATGGTAAAGGTTCTGGTACTAAAGTCGATGGTTGTATTGGAGTGTGCATAAATTCTGTAATGTATCTCTGGGCTCTTTTACCCTGCAGTATATTATACAGCTGACAGTAGGGCATCATCAGCTGGTCTAGACCCCGTTTCAAAGCACTGCATCTAGATTTGTCAGAGTCCTCTTTAGTGATGAAGTTTGTAACTTTACCAATACAGTGGACCCCTGGATTAAATCGTCATCGGAATAAGTAATATTCAGAATAAGTAATGTTTTTACACCAAATTATGGCTCGGTGAACGTCACTGAACTCAGTATAAGTCATTTGTGTCAGGGCCTGAGCAGCCCTCACACTCCATGTACAACAAGTGTGCCATTGTTTACCAGCCAGTGAGGACGATCTCATGTGTTCATACGATACATTTTGTATTATTCCATTCTTTTTAGTGCCTGTAACCACTAAATAAGCCACCATGGACCCAAAAAAAAGCTTCTAGTGTCAGGAGGAAGAGAGAGGGGAGAAAGTGCCTTTTTCAGTGATTCTGCAATATGTATGATACTAAAGCAGTAGGAGTCTATAAAGGCTATAGCACAAGCCAGCGATAAAGTGTAGCATTAACAGTGTAGCAAGTAAGTTAAGCGATTAATTGATAAAAAAAGACAGCACAAAACTGACTCCTCCACTGTTGTTGGAGGTATATAGGGCTACTGACTAACACCGCCGCCTCTGCTGCTGCCTTCACCACCACTATGTAAGGCTTATCTTTCAGTGGCCCTTATATACCCAACAACAAACAACACACCACCACTTGTGACATTCTTAATGCCATATTTTATTCATTCTAGAGTATATATCATGTAAGACACATATGCAACAGTATATATCATGTTCAGTATATATCATGTTTCTATGTTATTAATATTGTTTATTATGTCCACCTGTCAATGTGTTTGTGACAATTTGAGTACAATTTCAGTACCTAATACTAGTGTCAGAACAAAGATTGGTTATGAAATGACAAGAACTACTATAAATTGTAATTATCAGAAAATAAAAATTATATAAAATAATATGAAAATAGAAAAAAAGGTATATCGGCAACACTTCTGCAAGCGGCAGGACTCCATGTTGCCATCACATGAGCATTCAGTGTCAACTTCTCTGCCTCAAATCTCTGTAAGTACTGACCCTAATTTTTTTTATTCTAAAACACTTAAAAAAATGTGCTCTTTTTTTTCTATATAAATATTTAAATATTCGGGGCGCTGCGCGAGTGAACGTATATATATGTTTGGACTGTTTAAGGGTTACCAGTAGTTTTGAAAATGGTGTTTAAGTCTGGAGTTTTAGAGTTTTCAGGCAGGGAGTTCCAGATTTTAGGCCCTTTTATGTACATCAGATTTTTGTAGAGATATAGCCAGACACAAGGAATGTCATAGAGATTTTTGTGTCTGATATGTTTATAGAGGGGCCACAGACATATCAGATCACTTTCTAGTTGTAGCTACACTGAGAGTAAAAGGTAGATGGGATACAAGGAGAATAGAAGCATCAGGGAAGAGAGAGGTGAAGGTTTATAAACTAAAAGAGGAGGCAGTTAGGGTAAGATATAAACAGCTATTGGAGGATAGATGGGCTAATGAGAGCATAGGCAATGGGGTTGAAGAGGTATGGGGTAGGTTTAAAAATGTAGTGTTAGAGTGTTCAGCAGAAGTTTGTGGTTACAGGAAAGTGGGTGCGGGAGGGAAGAGGAGCGATTGGTGGAATGATGATGTAAAGAGAGTAGTAAGGGAGAAAAAGTTAGCATATGAGTTTTTACAAAGTAGAAGTGATGCAAGGAGGGAAGAGTATATGGAGAAAAAGAGAGAGGTTAAGAGAGTGGTGAAGCAATGTAAAAAGAGAGCAAATGAAAGAGTGGGTGAGATGTTATCAACAAATTTTGTTGAAAATAAGAAAAAGTTTTGGAGTGAGATTAACAAGTTAAGGAAACCTAGAGAACAAATGGATTTGTCAGTTAAAAATAGGAGAGGAGAGTTATTAAATGGAGAGTTAGAGGTATTGGGAAGATGGAGGGAATATTTTGAGGAATTGTTAAATGTTGATGAAGATAGAGAAGCTGTGATTTTGTGTATAGGGCAAGGAGGAATAACATCTTGTAGGAGTGAGGAAGAGTCAGTTGTGAGTGTGGGGGAAGTTCGTGAGGCAGTAGGTAAAATGAAAGGGGGTAAAGCAGCTGGGATTGATGGGATAAAGATAGAAATGTTAAAAGCAGGTGGGGATATAGTTTTGGAGTGGTTGGTGCTATTATTTAATAAATGTATGGAAGAGGGTAAGGTACCTGGGGATTGGCAGAGAGCATGCATAGTTCCTTTGTATAAAGGCAAAAGGGACAAAAGAGAGTGCAAAAATTATAGGGAGATAAGTCTGTTGAGTATACCTGGTAAAGTGTATGGTAGAGTTATTATTGAGAGAATTAAGACGGAGAATAGGATAGCAGATGAACAAGGAGGCTTCAGGAGAGGTAGGGGGTGTGTGGACCAGGTGTTTACAGTGAAACATATAAGTGAACAGTATTTAGATAAGGCTAAAGAGGTTTTTGTGGCATTTATGGATTTGGAAAAGGCATATGACAGGGTGGATAGGAGGGCAATGTGGCAGATGTTGCAGGTGTATGGTATAGGAGGTAGGTTACTGAAAGCAGCGAAGAGTTTTTACAAGGATAGTGAGGCTCAAGTTAGAGTATGTAGGAAAGAGGGAGATTATTTCCCAGTAAAAGTAGGCCTTAGAGAAGGATGTGTGATGTCACCATGGTTGTTTAATATATTTATAGATGGGGTTGTAAGAGAAGTAAATGTGAGGGTCTTGGAAAGAGGCGTGGAGTTAAAAGATAAAGAATCACATAAAGTGGGAGTTGTCACAGTTGCTTTTAGCTGATGACACTGTGCTCTTGGGAGATTCTGAAGAGAAGTTCCAGAGGTTGGTGGATGAATTTGGTAGGGCATGTAAAAGAAGAAAATTAAAAGTGAATACAGGAAAGAGTAAGGTTATGAGGATAACAAAAAGATTAGGTGATGAAAGATTGGATATCAGATTGGAGGGAGAGAGTATGGAGGAGGTGAATGTATTCAGATATTTGGGAGTGGACGTGTCAGCGGATGGATCTATGAAAGATGAGGTGAATCATAGAATTGATGAGGGGAAAAGTGTGAGCGGTGCACTTAGGAGTCTGTGGAGACAAAGAACTTTGCCCTTGGAGGCAAAGAGGGGAATGTATGAGAGTATAGTTTTACCAACGCTCTTATATGGGTGTGAAGCATGGGTGATGAATGTTGCAGCGAGGAGAAGGCTGGAGGCAGTGGAGATGTCATGTCTGAGGGCAATGTGTGGTGTGAATATAATGCAGAGAATTCGTAGTTTAGAAGTTAGGAGGAGGTGCAGGATTGCCAAAACTGTTGTCCAGAGGGCTGAGGAAAGGTTGTTGAGATGGTTCGGACATGTAGAGAGAATGGAGCAAAACAGAATGACTTCAAGAGTGTATCAGTCTGTAGCGGAAGGAAGGCAGGGTAGGGGTCAGCCTAGGAAAGGTTGGAGGGAGGGGGTAAAGGAGGTTTTGTGTGCGAGGGGCTTGGACTTCCAGCAGGCATGCGTGAGTGTGTTTGATAGGAGTGAATGGAGACAAATGGTTTTTAATACTTGACGTGCTGTTGGAGTGTGAGCAAAGTAACATTTACGAAGGGATTAAGGGAAACCGGCAGGCCGGACTTGAATCCTGGAGATGGGAAGTACAGTGCCTGCACTCTGAAGGAAGGGTTGTGGGAAATATTTTAATTTTCCAAAATTATAGTGCCTAATAGGTGTTTAATGTGTTGATATGGGTCAAAAAATGTATTTGAAAGAATGTATTTGAAAGTGGAATAGAACCAACAGGGAAGCTCTGCGCCTGCGCTGATGGGCAGGGCGGAGGTCGAGATGGGGCATCAGGAGCGGGAGTGTTTTGAATGGAGTTAAGAGGCTGGGAAAGCATGGGACCAGGAAATTGGCATTCATGGCGGCCTAAGGATTAATATAGGCCTCACTTCATAATAGGAAGTGTCGTAACTGTTCCTGGTGAAGAGTGAGGGAACGTGATTTATGGGACCGCTGTAATAAGTGGTAAAATTAGTGAATAATGGTAGGACCGGTGGTGACTGGTGTGACGCCATGGAGTGTCCAGGGGAAAATACCCGTGATTTAATCATCACTCATCGATCTCAGATCTTAATAGCACTACCTCTAATGTGCATAATAATTATGAGATATTAAATCGTCCTTTGAATTGTAATGTAATCGGTGATAATAACACTAAGTTAAGAGAATGTCGAAAGGAAATAAGTCGCCTTTCTCCGAGTGAACACGTGTAGACCTCGTGGTTCCTGTCCTGAGGATAGTGAAGTTTTTTATGGCGTCACGACTTCTAAATTGGGGCAAACCAACGGATACCTCGTCCTGGTGGAATAAGAACCGTGTCGGTGTAGCCGGACATCGAAATGAGATGGTGAATGGAGGAAATAAGGAGCATCAATCACCCACAGTTAAGTAACCCTTCTAGTTATAGCAGACTGATACTGGCCAGTTAGGTATGTTGTAATTGGATAGGTTGCGGGTGATCCAGCTACATCAAGTGACCACCAGAGAATATCTGGTAAGTGGTGGTATTATATACAAGTGTTTTTTCCTTGATAGATATATCCATGTGTAACCTACCCCCCACCCCCTTCATTCAGTTAAACTAATATAATCTATACAGTCCACAATTAATTAGTAGCGCCGTACTTGCGGGTGCTATCCAATTCATACTGGTCTCGGATAGATATGGGTAAGATTGTGAGGTCGAAGGAGCCACCTGCAGTGACCAGGGGTGGCTAAGTTTTCTCACATGTCTACACGGGGTGACTACGGTAAACAATATGGTTGTTGCCTCCCATTGAGATTACTTGTATGAATGTAATGTTGAAGTACATGCAGGTAACCCCCCTATAAAATTTCCATAGGGGTGTTAATGTTGCAGTTTAAAAACTGTAGTGTAAAACACCCTTTTGGCAAGACAGTGATGGAGTGAATGATGGTGAAAGTTTTTCTTTTTCGGGCCACCCTGCCTTGGTGGGAATTGGCCAGTGTGTTAATAAAAACAAAAACTGTGTCTCTGGGTCCTGTTGCAACTATCAAGAAAGTGCTTTAGTTCAGGGTTAATATTAGAATTTATGGTTCTGTAAATGTAGGTTGCATAGTAGTAGGTGTGAATGTTCTGTACAGTGAGTAAGTTTAGGTCTTTGAGGAGTGGAGAAGGGTGTTGTCTAGCATTGGATTGGGTGATAATTCTTACTGCGGCATTTTGTTGGGTTATTATTGGCTTTAGGTGGGTTGTTGCTGTTGATCCCCATGCACAAATAGCATAGGTGAGTTAGGGATAGATGAGTGAATAGTACAGTGTGAGTAGGGCTGATTGTGGTACATAGTAACGTATCTTGGAGAGGATCCTTACTGTTTTGGATACTTTTTTTGTCATATGTTGGATATGGATGTTGAATCTCAGGTTGCTATCAAGGTGCAGGCCCAGGAATTTGCCCTCATTATGTTTAGCAATAAGAGTGTTGTCAATCATAATGTTCAGCTGGGCATCTCTTGCTCTGTTCTCAAACATAATATAGAAGGTTTTTGTCAATATTAAGTGTAAGTTTATTATTAAGAGAATAGATTTAAGGTCTTGTAATACATTAGGAAGATCATTGATGAGGTTGTGTCCTTAATAGAGACGTATTGATACCTGTTAGTAAGGTAGGATTTGAAATATGTCAGTGCGTGGCCTCTTACACCATAATGATCAAGTTTGTGGATGGTGTGGTCTACTGTATCAAAAGCTTTCCTTAGGTCGATAAAGAGTGCTAATGGATATTCATCTTTTTCCAGTGCTGTGTAGAGCAGGTCTAGCATTTTTACAATTGCGTCGTTTGTGCTTTTGCTTTTCCTGAAGCCAAATTGGCATGGGTTGAGGATGCTTTGTACTATTATAAAGGAATATAATCTCTTGTGCATGAGTTTCTCGAAGATTTTGGATAGCAATGGTAAGTTTGATATTGGCCTGTAGTTGTTGACATCTGTGGGGTCACCACCTTTGTGTACAGGAGGGCCCCGCTTTACGGCGTTTTGCTTTATGGCGTTCCGCTAATACGGACATTTCAAATTATGACCAAAACTCGCTATACGGCTCCCCCCACCTGTCTTTCTAATACGGTCACAGCGGCCCACCGAGTTTGTTTACATTCTCCCTGAGCACATCTCCTTATTATGTCTGGAAACTTTCCAAAATTTCAAGTGTTTTAAAGTTATTGTATATTTTATATGTATTGTACTTGATAATTAAACTTGTGTACACCTGTACCTAAATAAACTTACACACTGTGCTGGCATGTAGATACACATTAAAATCACTAAGAGTCTCTCTACTCTTGATGCAATAATAATAATAATAATAATAATAATAGTAATAATAATCTCTTGGGCGCATTAATGTCGCATATTACGTTAATATAGACATTTCCCTTAATCTATCTATGATATTTTTTTCAAAATTATATAAGAAACACATTATGTAACACACAAACATGATACATGCACCCACAGTATAAAAATTTATACAAATATATATGAGATGTTTACCAAACGGTTTGTAGAAGTGTCGGAAGAATTACGTTTTCTCTAGCCCGTCACCTGTTACTAGGGATAACTGTAGAAAAATATTCCTTTCGTATGCCTTCACTTTATAGCTATAATTCTGTACTAACTTGTACACAGTGTAAGAGTATTTGTTTCGTGATTTAATTATTATAATAATAATAAAAATATTATAAGGTAAAAGTTTCACAAACTCTTACAAATGTACATGAATGAACTAAAACTGGACACGTATTAATACCGTCTATTTCGCCTGACCGAGTGATCGTCCACAACCTGTTCAGTTTGTTTGTTTGTTTACGCTGTCTGAGCTCGGTGTATCATTAAATGTTGTATATTACGTTAATATACACATTTTCATTAATCCATCCGTGATATTTTTTTTCAAAATTATATAATAAACACGATACATAACATAAATACATAACAACATATGTGTAGAGAACCTAGGATAACCCAAAAAAGTCAGAGTGACTTACTTCCATTGCCTTCACTCAGAGCATCATTTCTTCTCAAAATGATGTTACATGAGAATGGGAGTGTTCTTCTTTATTTATTCTACCGTATCAATGTAGAGACAACCTGTACACAATGTAACTTGTACACAAACCAGATGTGTACACTGTTTACAAAACTTACCTTCGCCTGGTTTGTTTACATAACTCTGCGCCTGTCCTCTCTCATGCACTCATTCTTTCTCTCTGGTATGGTAGCCTGGCTGACTACCATACATACCACACTTGAATTTTTACAATAAATACTACTCATCTCACCCTATATTTTAAGGTAAGTAATGAGTGAACTGTATATACATTTTATCGCTCTGGGATGCTTAAATATCATAGAATAGTATGTGTGGGTGGGTTGGCCTGGTATGGTAGCCTGGCTGACTACCATACATACCACACTTGATATTTTACAATAAATACTACTCATCTCACCCTATATTTTAAGGTAAGTAATGAGTGAACTGTATATACATTTTATCGCTCTGGGATGCTTAAATATCATAGAATAGTATGTGTGGGTGGGGTGGCCTGGTATGGTAGCCTGGCTGACTACCATACATACCACACTTGATTTCTTACAATAAATACTACTTGTCTCACCCTAGATTAAGACTATAAATATTTTAAGGTAAGTAATGAGTGCACTATGTGTGTATTGTACTTTTTTATTGTTTTTTGATGCCTGGTTCTATTGCTAACATAATATATGTTAGTATAAACTTGTTATCTAGTGTTTGTATGCATTTGTAAGTGGAAAAAAAGGGTGTTCCACTTTACGGCGGTTTCTGCTTTACGGCGGTAGCCTGGAACCTAACCCGCCATATAAGTGGGGCCCTCCTGTATTGGTGTAACTTCTGCTATCTTGAGTAGTGTCGGGAAAGTGCTAGTTTCTAGCGATTTGTTAAAGGGTATTGAAACAGCAGGTGAAAGGACATGAGCCGCTCATTTGTACAATAATGGTGGAACGTGAGCCAGATTTCCTGATTTATTTTTAAGTGACTTAATAAGCGTGGTGACTTCAGTGAGCTCGGTTGGCGCAAGATAGAGGGAGGTTGGGAAATTCCCATCTAAGTAATCACTTGCTCAGGCATTGGCAACTGGGATTTTACTGGCAAGATTTGATCCTGTGGTTGAGAAAAAGTCATTTATCTTGTTAACGGTATCAATAGGCTGTAGTTGTGCTTCATTCAGTTTATTAGGACATTATCCCTAGTTTTTTTTTCAGTTTGTGGGTGCCCAGAATCTGAGAGAGTGTCTTCCAGGTCTTGTTTCAGTTAATCTATTGGAAAAATACAATTGCTTAGCCTTTCTTATTAGTTTGGTGAGAACTGATGCATAGTGTTTAATAATATCTTTGTGTACAGTAGGGGCCCCACTTATGCGGCAGGTTAGGTTCCAGGCTACCGCCGTAACGCGGAAATCACTGTAAAGTAGAACACTTTTTTTTTTTTTTGACTTATAAATGCATATAAATACTAGATAACAAGTTTACACTAACATATATGTATTAAGTTAGCAATAGAACTAGGCATTAAAAAACAATTAAAAATAAAATACACATATAGTACACTAATTACTTACCCTATAATATTTGTAGTCTTAATACAGGGTGAGATGAGTAGTATTTATTATAAGAAATCAAGTATGGTATGTATGGTAACCAGTCAGGCTATTATACCAGGCCATCCCACCCACACGTAATATTCTATGACATTTAACCCTTTCAGAGTCCATGCCATAAATCTATGGCTTTACATTGAGGGTCCAAACCGTAGATCTACGTCAAAGTTCTAGCGCCATCAAATTTAGTGCGAGAAGGCTGGTAGGCCTACATCTGAGAGAATGGGCCTGGGTGGTCAGTGTGTGCACTATAGAAAAAATCTGGACGCCCACATGGCATTGTGGGAACACCACCAAAGTAGCTTTGTTCATCATGACTAGCGGCAAGGAAGCTCTCACTCCCCACTCACTCTCCAGGCGAATTCTGACTCTCCACTTCACAACTTACAGTTCTAAGACTGATGGAAGTGGATCTGAAGAGGAATTCTATGGTTTTGAACCATATGGTACCATTGTATCATATGGTACAATGGTGCCATGTCATACAATGGTATCATATGGTACAATGTACCATATGGTACATTGTACCATATGGTACATTATACCATATGGTACATTGTACCATATGGTACAGGGACCCTAATGGAAATAAGTCTGTCTGACTTTTCTGGGTTATCCTAGGTTCTCCAAACATATGCTGCTAAGTATGATAATCTATTTAACTTTATTTGTATATACCTAAATAAACTTACTTACGATGCCACATGTGCTTGAGTAAGTTTATTCAGGTGTACACAAATACAGTTACATAGATTATCATACATAGCAGCATATGTATACAATCCTAGGATAACCAAAAAAAGTCAGTGACTTATTTCTATAGGGATCCCTGTATCTGTACCATATGGTGTCCTGTACTGTATGGTACCCTATGCAGGGTACCATATGGTACCCTGCACCATATGGGTACCTGCACCATATAGTATCCTGTACTGTATGGTACCCTATACCATATAGTACATTGTACTATATGGTACCCTGTAACATATGATACCATGTACCGTAACCGTATGGTCAGCTGGAAGTGTTGGTGCCACGAGGCACCAGCCAAGACTGAGTGAGTGACGACGCAAGCTAACTAGTGACTCTGCAGTTTCCAAGACAAAGCGCTTTGTCATCCACCTCAAGGAACATGTCGAGTGACTGTACATTTGTAAATATATAATAGAACATTACTAATATACAACATTTTTGCATATTTTTGTTGTAAACAATTATTGTAAACGAAATGATGAAAATATTAGTGTGTTTATTGTGTTGAATACAACAGTACCATATAGTAACATATGGTACAATGTACCATATGGTACAGTGAACCATATGGTATCATTGTACTACATATATGGTACAATGTACCATATGGTACCATTGCACCATATGGTACCACTGTGCCAAATGGTGCCATTGTACCATATTCTACCATATGGTACCATTGTATCATATGGTACCATTTACCATATTGTAACATATGGTACCATTGCACCCTATGGCACCATTGTACCATATGGTACTATATGGTACCGTTGTATTCAACACAATAACCACACTAATATTTTCATCACTTTGTTTATAATAAACTTGTAAACAAGTTTTGTAAGCAATATAATGATAAACAAATTAGTGCAGTTATTGTGTTGAATACAGTGAGTGTACACTTATACAATATACATTATATTGGTCTCACAGGCCACAAATGTTACTAGAAAAAGAAAAAAATTAGAAAAGAAAAAGTATAAAAAACATAAAATAAAAAAATGCAATTTTGCGGATGTCGCTGATGTTGCCGCCACCCGGTCATTTTGGGTCAAGTTCCCGCCGCTGTATCTCAGTAAGTACTGATCAGAATTTTTGTTTTGTTTTATTACCTTCACAAAAATATTATCTTTAATTCTGTAAGGAATTTTTTTTTTTTTTTTTTTTTTTTTTTTTTTTTTTTTTTTCAAAATTTCTTGGACACTGGGGCACCTCTTCAGATTTTGGCCTTGGACTCTGAAAGGGTTAATCAATCAATCAATCAAGTTTATTCTCTATAAGGATTACAATGTGGGGTTTACAGATTTTGGTTATTGTGTGGTTTACATGTAATAAAATACTAATTACAGAGGGGGCCACTAGGACACCTAGCATGGCTAGGCATTTCAGGCAAACTTAGATTAATTCTTAACCCTAAATTATTACAAATTATGGAGTAAGTTGACTACTAGTTTGTGAGTTTAGCAATGTGAATGCTTTTGTTTTGGCACAATACATAGTTTCTATATTAGAGTATTACAGGCAAACTTATGACTAGTTAGGAATCATTATTTTAAGATTAACCCTTTGACTGTTTTGGCCATATATATACGTCTTACGAGGTACCGTGTTTGACGTATATATACTCATAAATTCTAGCGGCTTCAAATCAAGCAGGAGAAAGCTGGTAGGCCCACATGTGAGAGAATGGGTCTGTGTGGTCAGTGTGCACCATAAAAAAATCCTGGAGCATGCAGTGCATAATGAGAAAAAAACTCTGACCGTTTTTTTTTTTTAATTAAAATGTCGACTTTGTGGTCTATTTTCAGATTATGGTTGTATACTCGTTTTCTTGGTGTCATTTGATAGAATGGAAAGCATATTATAGAAATAGAGGTGATTTTGGTTGGTTTTACTATAAAAAGAACCTGGAGATGGAGCTCAAAGTAGGGGAAATGTTTGATTTTTTGCCGATGTTCAAAAGTAAACAAATGATGTCATTGTCCAATAAATGTCCAACTAGCCATTCTAATATGCAGTCATGAATGGGTTTATGTTATTTGTACAATTATTACAATATTGCAGTAGTCTGCATAACAGTAAATCTTCTATTTTTTGTTTGAATAAAAATTCAAAATAGAAAGCAAGAGTAATATCAGAGGGGCCTGGAGACGTGACTGATGAACAAAGAAAATGCTATTTTAGAGCCAGGAATGTCTGCATTGTTCATTCTGGACCTTATTTTGAAATTGTCATATTTTTTAATTTTTGTGATATTGGCCAAATTGTAAATTTCTGACCACCTTGCTGGGTAGTTGAAATCGGTAAATGGGCAGTTTCGTGTACTCAATCGATAGAAAACACAGAGTTCTAAAGAAATAGCTATGAGTTTGGTCGACTGGAACAAAGGAATTAGCCAAAAATAGGGCTCAAAATGGGCAAAATCGCAGATTGTAAATATCGCCGAGGTCACTAACTTCACGAGAGCGTAATTCCATCGGTTTTCCATCATTTTTTTTCTTGCCATTACAATCAGGAAGATTCTCTATCATTTCATAAGAAAAAATAATTTTTTTTTTTTTTTTTTTTTAAATTTTGTGACACCAGGAGACACCTCAGGATTGGGGGTTGCGACAGTCAAGGGGTTAAGATTCGTATTTCTGTGCTTATAGTAGTCAAATGGGTGAGTGAGTGTAAGTGTGAACACCAGGTAAGATGCTTAGTCTTGACGTTGAGTCCCTCTTCACCAATGTCCCTCTTGATAATGTCCTTGATTTCCTTAGAGAGAAGGCCCATGAAGGGTTTCTTCATCTCCCTATACCTACTGATGTCTTTCTTGATCTTATCCGCCTCTGTGTGGACTCTTAACTCCTTTTCCTTCCAAGGGAAATATTATTCTCAAACCTTCGGTGTCGCTATGAGCTCTCCTTTTTCTCCTGTCCTTGCTAATCTTTACATGGAATACTTCGAGACTGTTCTTCTTCCTACCCTCGATGTGCAACCTTCACTCTGGCTCCGCTATGTGGATGACATCTTTGCTCTGTGGCCTCATGACTCCAGTCTCTTCCAACCTTTTCTTGAAGCTCTTAATAATCTTGCCCCTTCCATTAAGTTTAAAGCTGAATGGGAATCTAATTCCTTGCTTCCTTTCCTTGATGTCCATGTCCACCGCTCAGATAAAGGTTTTTCCTTTTCCATTTACCAAAAACCTATGCACAGTGGCATGTACATTCGCTACTTTTCCTATCATGCTTCCCCTGTCAAGAAAAGTGTTCTTATCTCCCTCTTTCTCCGTGCCCTCCGCATCTGTGATCCTCAGTTCCTTCCAGCAGAAATTTCCACTCTTCATAATTCGTTTTCCCGTCTTGGCTACCCTTCCCATTTCATAGACTCTGCCCTCTCACTTGCTAAACGCAATTTCTTCTCTCCCAAATTCTCTACTCCTGGGAACTCTTCTATCCTCTGCCTTCCCTACATTTCCGGTCTTTCTAATCTCAACAATTCTCTCCGTCCCTTAGACATCAAGCTTACCTTCTTCCTGGGAACTCTTCTATCCTCTGCCTTCCCTACATTTCCGGTCTTTCTAATCTCAACAATTCTCTCCGTCCCTTAGACATCAAGCTTACCTTCCGCCAGACTAACACTCTTCGCCCTAATCTTGTTCATACCTCTCCTCCCTCTTCAGATGTTCCTGGTGTCTACTCTATTTCTTGCTCCTCCTGTCCTCTTCAATACTTCGGAGAAACTGGTCGATCTCTTTCTGACAGACTTAGGGAGCACAAAAATAGTGTTAGGCTTGCCGACACTAACAATGCTCTTTTCTGTCACGTCAGAGATCATAGCCATCCTATTGACTGGTCTTCTGCTAAAACTGTCTTCCCTACTTCCAACTCGAACAGTCGCCGTCTAGTTGAATCCTCTCTAATACACAACTTTCCTTGTATGAACCTTAGCCCTGGCTTCATCTCTGTAGATGCCTTCCTCTCCCACTACATTGTAAAATGCTCCAAACTTCAGAACACCTGTGACTTAACCTGACTCCTCTTTTTTTTTCTTTTTCTTTTTCTTCTTCTCCCTCTTCCCCTTTCCTCTTTCCTTTTCTCCTCTGGGTTGTCTTTCTCTCTTCTGTCTCGTGTTTCTGTTCCTTCTTCATTTATTTCACCACTTCCCCTTTCACGCACCTCTGTGCGCTTGCTCTCCCTCAGTAGGCACCTAGCTCTCTTGCAGTGCTCCCCTTCCTTTGTATTTGACTGGCTCGTCCTCCTTATTTCCCACTTCTACCACTACTACTGCCTCTTCTACTACTACTACTACTACTACAACTACTGATGAAATTAAGACACATGTGCGGCGTCTGGTTGTCTTTGTTGTGGACGTTTCGCCATCCAGTGGCTGGCTGGATGGCGAAACGTCTACGATAGGGATGCCCGGGTGTTGCGCATGTCTTAATTTCATCTTGTCGGTATTATATACCATTCTTCTTCTACTACTACTACTACTACTACTACTACTACTTATATAGCCGTCCTGCTCCACTTCTGGTTAGTGTGACTTGGTCAATGGTCCAAGTCGGACCGAAACATCGTCGTAAGCTTCTCTCTTTTATGTGCGGGTTATTTGTGTATCGTTCCAGTCACGGTATTGTGCCTTTTTTTGTTATTTACCAGGTGGTTTTTATGTAGTTAGTTGACGGGGTATATCAGGGAGATAAGATGTTTTCTAATGGTAATTTTGAAGGTGATGAATGTGTCTGCAGTTCTAGAGTTTTCAGGTATGGTGTTCCAGATCCCAGAGCGATAAAATGCATATACAGTTCATTCATTACTTACCTTAAAATATTTGAAGTCTTAATGTAGGGTCAGAGGTGAGTAAACGAGATAAAACGAATAAATGAGAGAGAGAGAAAGAGAGAGAATGAGTACGTGAGAGAGGACACTCGCGGAGTTATGTAAACAAACCAGGCAGATGTGAGTTTTGTAAACAAACCAGGTGGACACGTCTGGTTTGTGTACAAGTTGTCTCTATGTTGACACAGTAGAATAAATAAAGAGGAACACTCCCATTCTCATGTAACACCATTTTTAGAAGAAATGACGTTCTGAGTGAAGGCATATAAAATAATTTTCTACAGCTACACCCAGTAACACATTTTCTCTTATGTTGGACTAGAGAAAACATTATTCTTGGCATCACTTGTACAAGTTGTCTGGCTACCACATCTCATATTTATTTTTATTTATTCTACTGTGGGGTGTATTTATCATCCTTATATGTTATGTATCATGTTTATTATATAATTTTGAAAAAATATCATAGATGGATTAATGAAAATGTGTATATTAACGTAATAGTATATGACATTTAATGAGAGTGATGATTATTATTATGATTATTATTATTATTATCATTACGTACTAATATGGCCTCACGACTCAAGAAATCGTAATGACACGATTGCAAACAAACCATTCCCCCGGCCGGGATTGAACCCGCGGTCATAGAGTCTCAAAACTCCAGCCCGTCGCATTAGCCACTAGACCAGCTAGCCACAATAAGATTCATCCAACTAGGTATATTTCTACACCATAGGAAGGTTAGCACAGGCACCACTGTGACCACAAATGCAAGTTTTTACAGACGAATCTCCAGCTAGCGTGGCCGTGACGAACTCTAGCTCAAGTTCCTTCACTGCCGTCAACATGACTCAAGAAATCGTAATGACACGATTGCCGGGGGTATGGTTTGTTTGCAATCGTGTCATTACGATTTCTTGAGTCATGTTGACGGCAGTGAAGGGACTTGAGCTAGAGTTCGTCACAGCCACGCTAGCTGGAGATTCGTCTGTAAAAACTTGCATTTGTGGTCACAGTGGTGCCTGTGCTAACCTTCCTATGGTGTAGAAATATACCTGGTTGGATGAATCTTATTGTGGCTAGCTGGTCTAGTGGCTAACGCGACGGGCTGGAATTTTGAGACTCTATGACCGCGGGTTCAATCCCGGCCGGGGGTATGGTTTAATATGGCCTCACTCGTGCAAGTCGTCTGGCTACCACAGCTCATATTTATGTTTATTTATTCTACTGTGAGGTGTATTTATCATCCTTATATGGTATGTATTGTGTTTATTATATAATTTTGAAAAAAAATATCATAGATGGATTAAAGAAAATGTGTACTGTATTAACGTAATATACGACATTTAATGAGACTTTGTGAGTATTATCATTATTATTATCATTACTAATATGGCTTTCAAGACATATTCAAATTCAAAGTTTATTCTCTATAAGGATTACAATGCTGAGTTTACAGAATTTGGTTATTGTGTGGTTTACATGTGGTAAAATAATAATTACAGAGTGTACCACTAGAACACCTAGCATGGCTAGGCATTTCGGGCAGACTTAAATTAAATCTTAAGTTTAAAATATTACAAAATTATGAGGTAAGTTGGTATTATGGCTAAGTGACTAAATACTAGTTTGCGAGTTTAGCAATGTGAATGCTTTTGTTTTGGCACTATACATAGTTTCAGTATTGGAGTATCACAGGCCAACTTATGACTAGTTAAGATTCATTATTTTGAGATTGAGATTGATATTTCTGTTTATGGTCAAATGGGTGAGTGAGTGTAAGTGTTAACCACCAGGTGGTATTCATGTAATTAGTTGACAGGGTGTATCAGGGAGATAAGATGTTTTCTGATGGTAGTTTTGAAGGTGATGAATGTGTCTGCAGTTTTAGAATTTTCAGGTAGGGTGTTCCAGATTTTAGGGCCTTTGACATACATTGAATTTTTGTAAAGGTTCAGTCGGACACATAAGATGCTCTTACTGATTTTAATGTGTACCTGCACGCCAGCACAGTGTATAAGTTTCTTTAGGTATAGGTATACATAAGTATAATTATTAGAGTATATATAAAATATGAAATAAATTTTAAAAACACTTGAAATTTTGGAGTTTCCAGACATAATGGAGAGATGTAGTGCTTACGGAGCTCACGGAGAATGTAAACAAACCGGGTGTAGCGCAGTGACCGTATTAGAAAGTCAGGTGGGGGAGCCGTATAGAGAGTTTTGGTCATAGTAATTTGAAATGACCGTATTTGCGGAGCACCGTAAAGCGGGGCCCTACTGTATTAAACTCTTTCACTGTCAAGACCCCTGCTCACAAACTTGCTCTCAGTGTCGAATTTAAAAAAAAAAAAAAATTTCTTAGGAAATGATAAAGAATCTTTTCCCGATGGTAATGACACCAAAAGTACGAAATTTCATGGAAAACTTACGGAATTACACTCACAAAGTTAGTGCTCTCGGTGATATTTACGCATCAACGATTTCACCCACTTTGAGCCCTATTTTCAGCCAGTTCCACTGTTCTGTTGACCAAACTCATAGCTATTTCACTAGAACTTCATTTGTTCTATCAATTGAGTACAAGAGACCTCCCATTTACCGATTTCAAGTACCCAATAGTGATCAGAAATTGGTAATTTGGCCAATTTCATATACAATTCAAGTAAGGCCAATTTCAAAATAGGGTCCAGAATTAACAATACAAACATTCTTAGTACTAAAAATAACATTTTCTCTGTTCATTCAATTCAATTCAAAATTTATTCTCTTTAAGGATTACAATGCTGAGTTTACAGAATTTGGTTATTGTGTGGTTTACATGTTGTAAAATAATAATTACAGAGTGTACCACTAGAACACCTAGCATGGCTAGGCATTTCGGGCAGACTTAAATTAAATCTTAAGTTTAAAATATTACAAAATTGTGATGAATGGTTTGAAAAACCAACAAGTTGAAGATTGAGACACTTATGCAGCATATGGGAATCTTTATTCAGGAAACGTTTTGCCACACAGTGGCTTCATCAGTCCAATACAAAGAGGAAGGCGTAAGGAGATTAGAAGTATGAGGTAATCAGTCCCTCAGCCTGGAGTCGATGTGTTCAGTCCATCAATCTTGTAGAATGTACAGCATAGGGCCGTAGACGTGGCTTATATACTGTAGTGAGGTGAGGTGAAGCAGGCGGAGGCGGGGTCATAGTGGTACCATCCACTAGTCGAAGTAGGTCATCGTCCAAAGGTTGCACAAGTGTTGAAGAATTCTTTGAAACAAGATCCCATGATGCTGCAGTGTCTGACAGTTGTGATGAATGGTTTGAAAAACCGACAAGTTGAAGATTGAGACACTTATGCAGCATATGGGAATCTTTATTCAGGAAACGTTTCGCCACACAGTGGCTTCATCAGTCCAATACAAAGAGGAAGGCGTAAGGAGAGGAGAAGTATGAGGTAGTCAGTCCCTCAGCCTGGAGTCGATGTGTTCAGTCCATCAATCTTGTAGAATGTACAGCATAGGGCCGTAGACGTGGCTTATATACTGTAGTGAGGTGAGGTGAAGCAGGCGGAGGCGGGGTCATAGTGGTACCATCCACTAGTCGAAGTAGATCTTCGTCCAAAGGTTGAACAAGTGTTGAAGAATTCTTTGAAACAAGATCCCATGATGCTGCAGTGTCTGACAGTTGTGATGAATGGTTTGAAAAACTGACAAGTTGAAGATTGAGACACTTATGCAGCATATGGGAATCTTTATTCAGGAAACGTTTCGCCACGTTTCAACCTTTGGACGAAGACCTACTTCGACTAGTGGATGGTACCACTATGACCCCGCCTCCGCCTGCTTCACCTCACCTCACTACAGTATATAAGCCACGTCTACGGCCCTATGCTGTACATTCTACAAGATTGATGGACTGAACACATCGACTCCAGGCTGAGGAACTGATTACCTCATACTTCTCCTCTCCTTACGCCTTCCTCTTTGTATTGGACTGATGAAGCCACTGTGTGGCGAAATGTTTCCTGAATAAAGATTCCCATATGCTGCATAAGCGTCTCAATCTTCAACTTGTCGGTTTTTCAAACCATTCATCACAACTGTCAGACACTGCAGCATCATGGGATCTTGTTTCAAAGAATTCTTCAACACTTGTTCAACCTTTGGACGAAGACCTACTTCGACTAGTGGATGGTACCACTATGACCCCGCCTCCGCCTGCTTCACCTCACCTCACTACAGTAAATAAGCCATGTCTACGGCCCTATGCTGTACATTCTACAAGATTGATGGACTGAACACATCGACTCCAGGCTGAGGGACTGATTACCTCATACTTCTCCTCTCCTTACACCTTCCTCTTTGTATTGGACTGATGAAGCCACTGTGTGGCAAAACGTTTCCTGAATAAATATTACAAAATTATGAGGTTAGTTGGTATTATGGCTAAGTGACTAAATACAGTGGACCCCCGCATAACGATTACCTCCGAATGCGACCAATTATGTTAGTGTATTTATGTAAGTGCGTTTGTACGTGTATGTTTGGGGGTCTGAAATGGACTAATCTACTTCACAATATTCCTTATGGGAATAAATTCGGTCAGTACTGGCACCTGAACATACTTATGGAGTGAAAAAATATTGTTAACCGGGGGTCCACTGTACTAGTTTGTGAGTTTAGCAATGTGAATGCTTTTGTTTTGGCACTATACATAGTTTCAGTATTGGAGTATCACAGGCCAACTTATGACTAGTTAAGATTCATTATTTTGAGATTGAGATTGATATTTCTGTTTATGGTCAAATGGGTGAGTGAGTGTAAGTGTTAACCACCAGGTGGTATTCGTGTAATTAGTTGACAGGGTGTATCAGGGAGATAAGATGTTTTCTGATGGTAGTTTTGAAGGTGATGAATGTGTCTGCAGTTTTAGAATTTTCAGGTAGGGTGTTCCAGATTTTAGGGCCTTTGACATACATTGAATTTTTGTAAAGGTTTAGTCGGACACGGGGAATGTCATAGAGATGTTTGTGTCTGGTGTTGTGCCTGTGGGTTCTGTCGCAACTATCAAGAAAGCGTTTTAGGTCAAGGTTAATATTGGAATTTAAGGTCCTGTAGATGTAGATTGCACAGTAGTAAGTGTGGATGTACTGAACAGGGAGTAAGTTTAGATCTATGAAGAGTGGGGGGGGGGGGGGTGTTGCCAGGGATGGGATTTAGTGATTATTCTTACTGCGACTTTTTGTTGGGTTATTATTGGCTTTAGGTGTGTTGCTGCAGTTGAACCCCAAGCACAGATAGCATAGGTGAGGTATGGATATATAAGTGAATGGTATAGTGTGAGAAGGGCAGTTTGCAGCACGTAGTATCATTTCTCAAAGATTTTGGATAGCAATGGTAAGTTTGATATTGGCCTATAGTTGTTTAAATCTGTAGGGTCACCACCTTTATGTATTGGTGTAACCCTTGCCGTCTTGAGTAGTTTCGGGAAGGTGCTAGTTTCTAGTGACTTGTTAAAAAGTAATGAGATAGCATGCGAGAGGACATGGGCCACTCTCTTGTTCAATAATGGTGGGACATGAGACAGATTCCCTGAGTTATTTTTAAGTGACTTTATAATCTCGGTGACTTCCATGGGCTCAGTTGGAGCAAGATAGAAGGAATTTGGGAAATTCCCATCTAGGTAGTCCCCGGCATGGGCATTGGTGCGTGGGATTTTATTGGCGAGATTAGATCCTATGGTTGAGAAGAAGTCGTTTATCTTGTTAGCTGTGTCAGTGGGATGCAGTGGTGTTTCATTAGGTTTAGTTAGGGCAATATTCTTGGTTTTTTTCAGTTTGTGGGTCCCTAGAATCTGAGAGAGTGTTTTTCAGGTCTTTTTTATATCTCCTCTTGTGTCAGTGAATCTACTGGAGTAGTATAGTTGTTTGGCTTTCTTTATTACTTTGGTGAGGACTGATGAATAGTGTTTAAGAGTATCTTTGTGTATTAAGCCCTGTCTATATTGCTTTTCATATTGGTGTTTCTTATCAATGGATTTCAGAATGGTGCTGGTTAGCCATGGGCAACCAAGCCATTTGTTTGTGATCTGTTTCGTTTTTATAGGACAATGTTTGTTGTATAGTCTAAGTAATTTGTTATGAAAAATGTCTGTCCAGTCATCAATACCATTGGCCTTGGAGAATTCTGTAGGCCAGTCAACAGTCTCTAGGTCAGCTGTGAACTTCCTTATTGTGGCCTCATCATGGAGTCTAAATGAAACTTTGTTGTATTCAAGTGGTGGTTTACTAATGTTTGTCAAGAGGAAGGTAGGGTAGTGGTCTGTAGTGCTATCTGTGATTATCCCTGATTTAAGGGGGGCTAGTATATTGGTCCATATGTGGTCTATTATGGTTGCACTTGTTTCAGTGAGCCTGGTTGGTTTAGTTATTGTTGGTATGAGAAGTGTGTTGTTCATATTGTTGATGAAATCAGTTACAGGCTGATCATCTAGTAGGCCAAGGTTGATGTTGAAGTCTCCAGCTAAGAGAAGGTGGTGCTTATTCATTTGTCTGTTTGTTATTAGTGCCTTTAGTTTCTCACTGAAATTTGGGATGTTTGTGTGGGGTATCCGGTAAATGGCACCAATTGTAATAGGCGTCTTAAGGTTTTTTACAGTAAAATTAGCAAAAATGTATTCTCCATATTCATCACTAAAGCAAGTGGTGCTAATACAAGATAATTGGTTAGAGTAATAGATTGCAATACCACCCCTAACTTGGTATGGTCTGCAGTTGTGGATTGCTGTGTATCCTGGTAGAGGGTAGATATCTATTGTGTCGTGCTTAAGCCAGGTCTCAGTAAGAATAATGCAGGAGAAGGGTGTCTTTAGTGATTCAAGGAGTGCCAGGAGGTCATCATAGTGTTTGCTTAAGGACCTAATGTTGTAGTTAAGTACTGATAGACTTTTAGCATTGTTTAGGATAGTGCTGGCTTGTGATGCTGTGTAGTAAAGGCAGTTACTTTCCAATAGGTTTTGATTGTGTGTCAGATTATGGAGGTTTAGATCAGGGTCAACGTGATCAATCATCTTCTAGGTTTAAATTATGGTTATTTATATCCTGAGTTGTGGGTTGAGTTTTAGTACTGATATCTGTAGTGGTGGGAAGTTTGGACAAGTGTATAGCTATAGCATTTTGGTCATATAGAGTATAGTCACTAATACACATAATGGAGTTGGTGTTGTCTATGTGTTGTGCTGGAATGAGCTAAAGTACAACTAGGTATAAACTAATAATATAAAAATACAATTTAAAAATAGCACAAGACTCTCACTTGTAATTGCACTAAGGTCTAATTTAATGACTTTGGTATAGTCTATGTATTGAGCTAGAATGAGCTATAGTACAATTAGGTTTAATCTAATAATATAAAAATACAAATTAAAAATAGCACCAGACTCTCACTAGTAATTACACTATGGTCTAATATAATGAATTTGGTATTGACTATGTATTGAGCTAGAATGAGCTATAGTACAACTGAGTTTAATCTAATGATATAAAAAAGGCACAAGACTCTCAATTGTAATTGCACTAAGGTGTTATATAAGTTGTTTACAAGAATTAGAGTATAACTAGATTTAAGTTGACAAGATAAAATATGCAAGTTAAGGTAGCAAAATAATAAAAAAAAGTAGAAAAAAAAATATGTGAGGTAGTTGGTACTAGTTAGCAAAAGATAGTTAAGGGCCTTGAACAATAATATAATTGAAATATACACTAATTGCACACACAATATAGTCACTAAGATATGAAAACAATCTTAGAATAGGACTTATAATATAAACTTATAATATAAAAATACAAATTGAAATGGTACTTGCAATTGCACTAGGGTCTGGTATAGGTTGTTGACAAGATCAAGAGTATAACTAGATTTAAATTGACAAAATAAAATTCACAAATTAAAGTACCAAAAGAATAATAAGTAAAAAATAACAATGGCAATGTCTTGGTTATAATATGATAGTAAGATGGTAGACAGGTACACAGGTACAGAGGCACACAAGTGCACAGGTACACAGGTACAAAGGATAATATAAAGGTTGGAGTTGAATATACAAACTTGGAAATTTGGCAACAAAATGTTATGGGAAGTATAAAATAATGATTAATGTACAAAAGTAAAATTGTCATTGTAAAAGTCACCAGCTTGGATTGCAACAGCTTTCTCAGGGTGATGTTGCTCCACAAATGAATGCACTTTAGTCCACATTGCACAAATCTCCTTAATCTTTGAAGAAGGCACCTTCTTCCATCTCTCTTCCTCCTCCTCTGAAGCAATTTCCTCAGCTGTTGTCTGTAGCTGTTGCAGATGAAGCTCTTGCAGCTCATCAGTGGTTAGCTCTTCATTGTGGTCTTCCACCAACTCTTCCACATCCTCCAAACTCACATCAAACCCCATGGAATTCCCCAATGCCACAATTGATTGCACAACAGGTGTAGGGTTGACAGGGTCAATCTCAAACCTTTCAAAATCCTTTTTTTGGACACAATCTGGCCACAGTTTTCTCGAAGCAGAGTTCATTGTCCTGGAAGTCACTCCCTGCCATGCCTTATCTATAAGGCCTGTTCAGTGGAAAATACTGAAGTGATTCTTCCAGAACTCTCTTAGGGTCAATTCAGAGTCCAAGGTTATGTCAAAGCACCTTTGAAACATTGCTGTGGTGTACAGTTTTTTGAAGTTTGCAATGATCTGCTGGTCCATGGGCTGGAAGAGAGGAGTGGTGTTAGGAGGCAAAAACTTCACTGTTACAAAACAGAATTCCTTAGACAATTGGTCTTCCAAGTCTGGAGGATGAGCAGGAGCATTGTCCATTAACAGGAGGCACTGGAGTGGCAATTTATTATCCAGGAGGTATTTTTTCACACTGGGGGCCAAACACTTCATTAAACCATTCCAGGAAAATTTCCCTTGTGACCCATGCCCTACTGTTTGCCTTCCACATCACACACAATTACTCTTAACAACACTGTTTTTCTTGAACACTCTGGGATTTTCAGAGTGATACACCTGTCTTTTATAGGCTTGTGTCCTGGGAGTGCCTTTTCCTCCTGCGTGATGTAGGTCCTCTTTGGCATTTTCTTCCAAAAGAGGCCTGTTTCGTCACAATTGAACACTTGTTGGTGTTGGAATTTTTCAGACTACATAACATTTGAATTCCCCAACAAATTTTTCAGCCACTTGTTTGTCTGAGCTGGCGCCATCACCGTGCCTTACAACACTGTATATGCCACTTCACTTCTTGAAATTTTTGAACCAGCCTTTACTAGCCTTGAGTTCACTTTCATCACCACTTGTTTCAGGCAGTTTCTTTATGAGATCCTCATGCAACTGCTTTGCCTTTTCACAAATAATGGACTGCACAACACTATCTCTCTCTCTCTGATCCACACCAACAACAATTTCTCCACTTCTTCAGTTGTTTGGGATCTCTGTTTGGTTATTGCATTCACCCCTTTCTCAACATCAGCTTTTGTCTGTGTGCTGGGGACTGAACAGGTTCCGTACGATTGACGAAAACTAAGGTAATCGATGAAAACTAAAGCCAAAAATCGATGAAAAAAGTCGGCCAAAACCAAAATCGGCGATAACTAAGATCGAAGAAAACCAAGGGTCCACTGTATAGGCCAAAAAATTTTTTTTTTTGCAATCAATACTTACCAAGATATGGAGGTGTGAAGTTGGCAGAAATTGAACTGCTTATGGCATCATTGCCGACTGCTGGTCTCCCGGTAATACAGTGGACCCTCGACCAACGATGGCATCGATTAACGATAAATCCGACCAGCGATACATTTTAACGCAAAAATTTTGCCTCGACTAGCGCTAAAAAACTCGACCAACACTATTCGTTCCGTCTGAGGCGCGTCCACTTCTGGCCAGTGTTTACAAGTCAGCCAGCCACCGCGGTCGCTTCCAAGCATACAATCGGAACATTTCATATTATCACAGCCTTTTTAGTGATTGCACCTGCAAAACAAGTCACCATTGGCCCCAAGAAAGCTTCTAGTGCCAACCCTACAGCAAAAAGGGTGAGAATTACTATGGATATGAAGAAAGAGATCATTGCTAAGTATGAAAGTGGAGTGCGTGTCTCCAAGCTGGCCAGGCTGTACACAAAACCCCAATCAACCATCGCTACTATTGTGGCCAAGAAAACGGCAATCAAGGAAGCTGTTCTTGCCAAAGGTGCAACTATGTTTTCGAAACTGAGATCGCAAGTGATAGAAGATATTGAGAGACTGTTATTGGTGTGGATAAACGAAAAACAGATAGCAGGAGATAGCATCTCTCAAGCGATCATATGTGAAAAGGCTAGGAAGTTGCATGAGGATTTAATTAGAAAAATGCCAGCAACTAGTGGTGATGTGAGTGAATTTAAGGCCAGCAAAGGTTGGTTTGAGAGATTTAAGAATCGTAGTGGCATACATAGTGTGATAAGGCATGGTGAGGCTGCCAGTTTGGACCAAAAAGCAGCTGAAAAATATGTGCAGGAATTCAAGGAGTACATAGACAATGAAGAATTGAAACCTGAACAAGTGTTTAATTGTGACACTGACAATGTTGTGAAACACTTGAGGAATGTCATAAAGGAACGGGAGATACAGGTCTCTATGGACAGATATGTTGTGCGACAGAGGTCCAGTGACTCTCAAGCTGGTCCTAGTGGCATTAAAAGAAGAAGGGAAGTAACCCCGAAAAAGGACTTGCCACCTCAAGTCCTAATGGAAGGGGATTCCCCTTCTAAACACTAACACCATCAACACTCTCCCCTCCTCCCATCCCATCAATCATCACCAGATTTTCAATAAAGGTAAGTGTCATGTAACTGTGCATGTCTTCTTCAGTTTGTGTGTATTAAAATTAATATTTCATGTGTTAAATTTTTTTTTTTTTAATACTTTTGGGTGTCTTGCACGGATTAATTTGATTTCCATTATTTCTTATGGGGAAAATTAACTTGACTAACGATAATTTTGACTAACGATGAGCTCTCAGGAACGGATTAATAGCGTTAGTCGAGGGTCCACTGTAGTTTATTTTGTTTTTTTCTACTTTTTTCTTTTATTTTTTAATATTTTATTTTTTCAAGTAGTTTTTATGGCCTCTGAGACCAATATAAAGACTATATGGTAAATATTCACTCATTGTATACTACACAATAACAGCACAAACTTTGCTGTCATTATATTGTTTACAAAACATGTTTACACAAACTAACAATAAAAAATGTTGTTTATTACTATTTTTCTATCATATATATATACACATATAGAGTCACTGGACAGGTTCCTATAACTGCAAGAGGTTCTGAAAGCTTGTAGTTGTGTGGGGGTGGACTTGTAATTATGCTGAGTCACCGGCATGTCTTGTGTCACAAGATGCATCATACCACCACTCACTAACCCTCACTGCCTTCCACAACACATCCCTTCCTCCCCACAAACCTCTTCCTTCCTTCCTTCCTTCCTTCCTTCCTACCTACCTACCTACCTACCTACCTACCTACCTACCTACCTACCTACCTACCTACCTACCTACCTACCTACCTACCTACCTACCTACCTACCTACCTACCTACCTACCTACCTACCTACCTACCTACCTACCTACCTACCTACCTACCTACCTACCTACCTACCTACCTACCTTACCTTACCTTACCTACCTTACCTACCTTACCTACCTTACCTACCTTACCTACCTTACCTACCTTACCTACCTTACCTACCTTACCTACCTTACCTACCTTACCTACCTTACCTACCTTACCTACCTTACCTACCTTACCTACCTTCCTCTCATCTCTTCCTGCCTACCTTCCCTTCTTCCTACCTACCTACCTTCCCTCCCTCCTTCCTTTCTTCCTTCAAGTAACTTTTATGGCCTGTGAGACCAATATAAGGTATATTGAATGTATATTCACTCATTGTATGCTACACAACAACTGTACAGTCATTATATTGTTTACAAAACATGTTTACACAAACCAACAATAAAGAATGTTGTTTATTACTATTTTTCTATCATATATACACACACACACAAAGTCACTGGACACTTCCCAGAACTGCTACAGCTTCTGTAAAGCTTGTAGTTGTGTGGGGGTGGACGTGTAAATATGCTGAGTCACTGGCATAGTGTCACAATGACAAATCACACCATCATTCACCACCCTCACTGCCTGTCAACACCCATCCCTTCCTCCCTACCCCACCAACCCACATGGAAATAAGTCACTGTCTGAATTTTTTGGGTTATCCTAGGTTAATGGTCTCCTTCTTTCCTTCCTCTCATCTCATCTCATCTCTTCCTTTCTTCCTCTCATCTCTTCCTTCCTCTCATCTCTTCCTTCCTTCCTCCCTTTCTTCCTACCTTCCTTCCTTCTTCCTTCCTTTTTCCTTCCTTTCCTTCTGGTTTCCTGGGCATTGCTTTCAATCATAAACTCCTCAAAAACCATGAAATTCATCTTCACTGACACTTCCATCTGTGTTTGAACTGTCACTTGGGAACAAAAGAGCCCCAATTTGCCGAGGAGTGAGGAGTTTCTTAGCGCTTGACATGGTGAACAAGGTGTAATAAAATGGCTTTCTCACAGTGCACCACTGGGTCCCCGATTTTTTTTTATACTACGCACACTGACCACAGAGACCCATTCTCTCACATCTAGGCCTACCAGCCTTCTCCAGCTTGATTTGAGGACGCTAGAATTTATGCGAACTAGTACGTCAATAACCCTGGCGTGTAAGATGTACTAGTACGTCAAAAACCATGAAAGGGTTAAACCACAAGTATGGTTGGAGTTTTTTTCTCATTATGCACTGCGTGCTGTAGGATTTTTTTTTTATACTGCACACACTGACTATTCAGACCCATTATCTCACATGTAGTGTACCAGCTTTCTTTTGCAAGATTGGAAGCCACTATAATTTTGGCGTAATATTATGGCACCAACACGGGCTTGCAAGCCATAATACGTTATTATGACACCGACAGTGAAAGGGTTAAGCCCTGTCTTTATTGCTTTTCATATTGTTGTTTCTTATCAATGGATCATAGTATGCTGTTAGCCATGGGCAACCTTGCTGTTTATTCATAATCTGCTTTGTTTTTATGGGACAGTGTTTTTATATAGTCTAAGAAATTTATTAAGAAATATGTCTATAACATTATAACATTTTTAGTATATTTTTAAATGTTTATACAGTAGTGTACTGTATACTGTAATTAACAGAATAGAGGAAATCAGCTCTAATAAACATTACTTAGGTTTGCATACTGGTTGGAGAGCTAGTCGTAAGTTCGAGCAGTCATTAAGTGAGGAATACTTGTATATCTTCCATTATGTCAAATGAGATCAGAAACACGAGAATACAAAAATAAAACCCATACGAAAATCCACCACAAGGTTGCTGTTTTAAACCAAAAACATGGATGCAGGTTTTTCCCCATTATGCACTGCTTGCTGCAGGATTTTTTTTATATGGTGCACCCTTACTGCATAGACCCATTCTCTCATATCTAGGCCCAAATTTACCACTCACAGCTTATATGAGTGAGCTGAGCCTATGGCGTAGTACTATGGACCAACAATGGCTCCAAAACCGTAGAACAACCACCACCACCTCCAAGCCATTTTAACCCTTTCAGGGTTCCCAGGCCCTCTCCCAGACTTGTTCTCAGGGTTGCCCAAATTAAAAAAAAAAAAATATTTTTTCTTATGAAAAGATAGAGAATCTCTTCCCAATCATAATGACACCAAAAGTATGAAATTTGATGGAAAACTTACAGAATTATGCTCTCACGAAGTTAGTGGTCTCGACGATGTTTACGCATCGGCAATTTTGCCCACTTTGAGCCCTATTTTCGGCCAATTCCAGTGTACTAGTCGACAAAAATCATAACTATTTCTCTAGAACTCCATTTTTTCTATCAAATGAGTACAAGAAACCACCCATTTACCGATTTCAACTATCCAATACAGTGGTCAGAATTTAGCAATTTTGCCAATTTCACACAAATTTCAGAAGATGCCAGTTTCCAAATAGGGTCCAGAATAAATAAGAAAGACATTCCTGGCACTAAAATAACATTTCCTCTGTTCATTAGTCATGTCCCCATGCCCCTCTTACATTCTTTTGCTTTCCACTTTGAATTTTTATTCTCACAAAACAATAGAAGATTTACAGTTTATAATATCCGCGCACTTGTGAAAGAATATTAGACTCACCAGTTGATGTGTATTAGACACTTAGCATGATTTGTTTACTTTTGAACTTTGGTAAAAATCGAACATTTCTGCTACTTTGAGCTCAATTTCAAGGTACTTTTCATTGTAAAACCAGTCAAAATCATCTCAATTTCTGTAATATGTCTTCCATTCTATATAATGAGACCAGGAAAACTAGAATACAACAATGAATATCATATGAAAATACAGTGCAAAGTCGCTGTTTTAATCCAAAAACACGGTCAAAGTTTTTTTTTTCTCATTACACACTATGTGCTGCAGGATTTTTTTTTATGCTGCGCACACTGACCACATAGACCCATTCTTTCATATGTAGGCCTACCAACTTTCTCTCACTAGATTTGAGGGTGCTAGAATTTAGACGTACTAGTACATCAAAAACCCTGGTGCGTAAGCCGTACTAGTATATCCGAAACCCTGAAAGGGTTAACCCTTTGAGGGTCCATCCCGTAGTCTACGGCTTTGAAGCCAGGGTCCAAGCTGTAGTATTATGTGATGAGCTCAGCTCAGCTCAGCTCAGGTAAGCTGTAAGCAGTAAATTTGGGCCTAGATATGAGAGAATGCATCAATGTGGTAATTGTCCACCACATAAAACAAATCCTGCAGCATGCAGTGCATAATGAGAAAAAAACTGCAACCATGTTTTTGGATTAAAACAGCGACTTTGTAGTGTATTTTCTTATGGTTTTTACGGTTACATTCGCAGTTTTTTATCTCATCTGATAGAATGGAGGATATATTACAGAAACAAAGATGACTGATAATAGCTTGAAATTGAGCTCAAAGTAGCAGAAATGTTCGATTTTTGCTGATGTTCAAGAGCATGCAGATCACATTACACATCCAATACATGTCAGCTGGTGGGTCTAATGTGCGTTCATGAATGCACTGTAAATGGGGAATTTTCAGATTGGGGGTCTGGGCCCTCAAAGGATTAATGTAATATTGTTACATTTTGCTTCACTTTTTATTGGTTATTCCTTTCTGAAATGCATTCAGCACTAGTATAGGTGTAGTGAGTTCTTGTACATGAAGCTATGATGATGAATGAAAGTTGAAGATAAACTAACCAATGAACTTAATGTATTTGCACAACAAGTTTAATGAATTTTCAAATTGCATAAGTTTCTCATTCATTTCTTTTAATATTTTCTAAAAATTTTGGAATATCATAATCAACTTTTTAATAATTGCACACTTATAGTGATTACATATTTTTCAGACGAGAAACAGACGTGAAGTGACCAGATGCTCATGAAATAAATGTTATTCTCTGTCAAGTCATAAGGGAAATAGTTTCCGAGTATATATTTTAGAGCATCACCATGGAGACTTGTGATATTTTTCAAGTGAGTAAAGAGACTTGTAACTTGTATGTAATGCAGTATAATTATTTAATTATAGACAAATATATATTTCAGATAATTTTTGCAATGGTAGAGCTTGTACTCCCAGGTTTGTTAACCATATCATAGGGAAGTTTGAAGTACAAGAAAAGCATGATTATATCAAGCTTTAAATCGTTTTTCTTGAAATGTGATCATCATTTCCATAGTGAATTTAGATTTAGATGTAGATGTAATATGATTACAATGACTATTTATTATGTACCATTTTTTTTCAGTTGAATTTAACTGATGTTGCATTATGAAACCCTAATTTCATCCCCAAAAATTTAGTATTTGAGATGAATAAGTATAATTTTTTCTATTGTATGTACAGTATTCTCTAGCACCAGAATGATTTATTAAAATCATTACACAAGCCACATTATTTAGAATAACGCATGCACAGGGGTGTCCAAATTTTTAAAGAATGTTGTTTACAGTATAATCCAGCACTGTAATAGAAACTGGGCACCTCTCTCATTCAAAAGAAAAAAAAATTTTAATTGATTATTTTTACTCTGATTTTTAGAGATCATTCCTAATTCAAATTTTTGAGAAAAAAAATCTTTCATTTAAAATCATTCTGAAACAAAGTTTTTTCTTATTAAAATTTGGAACATTATCTTTTATTATGAAAATCTTGAATTTAGAAGATACTATGCACTAATTTAAAATTATCAGTTGACTTTGGATTTTAAATACTGTGCTGTACTTTAATAGTTGCAAATGAAAGAGACTGTACTGTAATAAAATGGAGAGCAAATATGCAATTAATTTATTGACAAAACAAATCTATACCAGTCATAATAATATGCCCGTACTATACTTCTAAGTACTGTCCATCTATACTCTCCACACATTTCTACTGGTATACCATATGCAGATACTGTACTTTAGTTAAATTTGGCAGGTAATAAGGTTTCCCCATCCAAGACCTCTGTAGCATCACCCCATCCTCCTAAGCCAATATTGTTTTTTTCATTTTGGCTGAAGGCTGTCTGTAAAGTGATATTTATACTATAATATAAATGTGAGTTTTTTTTCTTCTTCTTCTTCTTCTTTCTTTCTTTCTTTCTTCTTTCTTCTTCTTCTTCTTCCAACTGGTGGATCCCAGTTGTCTGTTGGCACCTGAAAAATTTTTATTGCCTTGATGTATTATTTTAATGGTGTTATTGAATTTGTACAGTAATTGGTTAAATTTTTGTTAACAGATGATAGTCTAATTTAAGTGATGTAGGTATGAAAAATTAGCTTTAAAATAAGTATAAGACATCCAGCTAACTGTAATAAATTGAAATGAATATGGCAGTTCTCATATTTTCCATTATATAAGATTTTTTCAAAAACTTAAAGACTACAAAACACCTTGCATTTTATGCAGCCTATGTCAAAAATGTTACAGAAAAAAAAAATGTTTATGGAGAAGCAGTAAGCCCATTAGTCATACAGCACCAGGGAAACGGGAAGGGTTGATCAGTTAGAAATGCTGTAATCAGGTTTGATGCAAGGATAGATCCAATTTATGATCATAAAAGGAATGTCTTTTGCTTCCATTTAGAATTGGTGGTGCTGCTATTGTTAGATATTAAGGGTACAGTGACCTGAGGGCCATATAAAATTGTAGCTACTGGTTTAACATTTTAGGGGTTATGAGATGTGTGGATTGGTGAACACCAAAACAAACATGTTAATAAGACACAAGATGTGTTTTATGACAGTTTATTGTGATATTTTGTCCACTGGGGACCGAACATCATACCCATTCAAGCCAAAAAATCACACACGTGTGATTATTGTAGGTGTTGTGTGGTCACTTAGCAACTCTTTCATAATACTATGTATTATGCCGGGATGTGAAGTGTGTTCCTTCTAAAAACTCATACTGTACACATTGTACAGTGTTTAAATGCAAATTCAAACACAATATTAAATAATGACTTCTTACCATTGTGTTTGTACATTTTTAAATTTTGAGTACAGATGTATAAAATTAATTTAAATTGTTCTTCTTAGCTTAACTGTAATTTATTGTATGTTCTATCATAGAATAATAAAAGTATAAATGATATAGGAAATGTTTCAAGAAACCAGTGTTTCAAGGTAAGCTGTGTACACCAGTGATTCCAGTGTATAATAATGTAAAAATTGTGCCAGGATGCTTTTCTAATGACATCTGAAGAAAAAATGGTCCACATTCTGTCCTGCAGTACTGTATTCCCAGTTTCTTAAATTTGTTGGCTAATTTTTTTTTAACACATTGATCCTCTTCCACTGAGGTAGGGTGTCCCAGAAAAGGAAGCACATTCACCATTACTTATTCAGTAGCTGTCTTGCCAGATTGTGTGAACATCGTAATTCAGATGACCCTCTAAACTGTAATTTCCCCACCCCCTTTTTCAGAGTGCAGACACTGTATTTCCCACCTTCAGAACTCAAGACCAGCTAACCGCTTTACCCGATTCTCTTTGTGTTGTTACCTTCCTCACACTCCATTCATTCTGACATAACATGCTTACACAAGCCTGTTGGATGCTCAGGCCCTTAGCACTCAAAACTTTACCCCCCCTCCCCCTCCATCCAACCCTTTCTGTGATGACCCTTATCCTTCTTTTCTTCGACCTAAGATTTATAAACCCTCCATCTTCTCTGTATTCTGGTACATTTCCCCTTTTGCCTCCATAGATAAACTTTCCTCTTTCCACAAATGGCTGAGCATGCCCCTTACCTTTTTTCCCCAACAGGATCAGCCTTAATAGCATTGCCCATATGCTGTCTAATGGAAAAGAAAACTACAAAACATTGAAATTTGTTAATGTCATTTGCATTGATCAACAGGCACTGTATTTCTAAATGTAAATTGGTCTAAACATCCTTAATTAATTCTACCATTTGCTTTACCCAGTAGTATACTCAGCAGGGTTATTACCCTATAATTCTTACACTTTATCTTATCCCCTTTTTCTTTATACAAAGGAACAATGCATGCTTTCTGGTAATCATTAAGTTATTTCTCTGTTTCATGCATTTTTTTTTTTTTTCAACAAGTCAGTCGTCTCCCACCGAGGCAGGGTGACCCAAAAAAAGAAAGAAAATCCCCAAAAAGAAAATACTTTCATCATCATTCAACACTTTCACCACACTCACACATTATCACTGCTTTTGCAGAGGCGCTCAGAATACAACAGCTTAGAAGCATATACGTATAAAGATACACAACATATCCCTCCAAACTGCCATGTATTGAACAAATACACTGGTCATCAGTTCCAAAACTAGATCCCTACCTGTTTTTATCATTTGCCCCTACTGCTTTACTCCTTTTTCATTTTACCCACTGTCTCATGCACTTCCTCCACATTCACATTTGGCTTTTCCTTACTTCTATAAAATGTTATTCCTCCTTACCCAACACATGAAATTATCACCTCCATTTCTTCATTAAACACTTAACTGCTTTTCAAAATTATCCCCTCCATTTTCCCAGAACCTCCACCTCCTCTTACATTTTTAACTGCCAATTCCACTTGTTCCCCAGATTTTTGTAACATTATTATTATTAATTTTATTCTTATGTTTAGGGGAACTTCATAGTGCCTGGGAGGCAATCAGGTTCAATTCAAGGAAGGTAATGACAGGTCCAGTTTCTTAGATTAAGATCATCTCTCCAGCATCAGTAAACCTTCCTGGAGAAGTATATAGTATAAGATTCATGAGTTTGTCATTGCAGTACTTATTTATGGTGGGTAATGGGAGTTTATTTTTTATATATTCTCTTATAAAGTGTTACCTTGACTTACGAGTTTAACCCCTTAACTGTCCAAATGTAGAGCTATGTTCTTACCGCTAGCGCTCCAAACAGAGCAACATTTTATTTTTCCTGCCTCTAAATTTGACACAATTGGTATGCGATGCCTGGTCAGCATAGAATGAGTCTTAACACTCGGTGTGCGAAGTATTAAAGAAATCTGGAACCACTTAGTACCTTGTGGGAGCACCAGTTCAACTGAGCACCAGCTAGAGCAAACAGCTGGGATTCACTGATGTCATGTAGTATTAACACTCCCATTTTAAGAGAAAAGTAATGTTGACCCCGAGTTTAGTGGCTTTGAGGTGGATGTGGCCACGATAATAACCCATGTGCAACATTTGTGCAACACCCTTTCAATTTTGGTACCACTGGTAGTGTCATCCTGCCAGAATGTCAGTCCACTGCTGCACTGTCAGCAGTGGAGTGACACTCGTCTTACACCATGCTTCAAGGAAACTTATTATTATTATATATTCCCACATATCCAAAACATTGCTAGGACCTATAAATACTATGTATATATTTCTAGACAATAGTATGTGACTAAGGTAGGTGAAAATGTTCACCTGTCACTGTGTTTGTGACTATTTGAGTACTATTTCAGTATCTAATATTAGTATCAGAACAAAGATTAGCTATGAAATCACAAGAACTACTATAAATTGTAATTATCAGAACATAAAAATTATACAAATTAAAAAAAAAAAGAGAAAAAAAAGGTATATCGGCAACACTTTTGCAAATGGCAGCTCTTCATGTTGCCGTCAGGTGAGCGACAAGTGCCGACTTTGCGGCCTTATATTTCCATAAGCACTGACTAAATTTTTTTTTTTTTACATTACTTTATGTAAAAACGTGTCCTCTTTATTTATATATATTTTTTTCTTTTTTTCAAAATATTCAGAGCGCTGGGCGAGAGAACGTAGATATATGTTTGGACAGTTAAGGGTTAATTCGTTCTGTGACTGAGCCCGTATATCAAATCAATTCTCCTCATTGAAATTAACCCGTTACAGCGGAATTCCTGGCTCTCGGGAAGCAGGAAAAAATACTTCAGTGTAACACTAATATCAACTCTACGGCTTACTTATCTATCACAATTGATCTAATATGACATAATAAACAATATAAGAACATAAGAAAGAAGGAACACTGCAACAGGCCTACTGGCTCATGCGAGGCAGGTCCAATTCACCCACCGGCTTAAGCCAATGCCTTAAGGTAGGCATGTCAGGTCACATTCACTAAGGAAGGAGCATGGCAACTGACCTAGTAGCACAAGCTAGTCAGGTCCAACTCACACCCACTAATGTATTTATCTAACCTATTTAAAAAAAAAAAAAAAAGTCTTAGCTTCTATGATGGTACATATTTGGGAGTTTGTTCCACTCATCCACAACTCTATTACCAAACCAGTGATTTCCTATGTCCTTCCTGAATCTGAATTTTTTCAACTTAAATCCACTGCTGCATGTCCTGTCTAGGCTAGATATTTTTAGCACACTATTTCCATCCCCTTTATTAATTCCTGATTTCCATTTATACACCTCATGATATATACTCTAGAATGAATAAAATACAGTAGTATGTCATATGATGAGCGGTGGCAGCCACTCCCAAGGTAAAAATAATTATCGCTCTGACCATATCTTCCCATTCTTGCCCTTCTGAGGTGTTGTTATAAGAGAAAGCAGTGTGTTTGTGAGGCTAACTGCACTAGATCACTAGTTTCATAAGGAAAACACTGAAACAAAAGCGATTTTCTCGTGTTTTTCTATAATTTCATGCTTTAATTCAATGGATATCATCCTCTTCTTCTCAGCACTGTCCATTGCACTTACTTTCTTAATACCCATAGTTAGAAAAAATAAATTTGGCAAAATAACTGCACAAAAAGCACAAAACACTGGGATGCTGGGCAGATGTGGTGGCATTTGCTGCGCCAACTAGTGGTGGCAAATCTGAAGCTCGCTCATAACTTGGGTTTTGGCTCGCAACTCAGAGCAAAAAATTGACCGAGCGACAGCTGGTAACTTGGAAAACTTGTAAGTTGGGGCACTCATAAGTCAAGGTATCACTTTATTAATAAATATATTATTGATCGATCATATAATAGCCAGTCTAAAACATTGTGTGCATTATTTAGGAAAAGATATGTACTCAACAAACGAGTTATCAGTATTTCAGCATCATTTTTTTTTCCACAGCAAAAAATTAAATATGTAGCTTGTGTTTTATCAGATTTGTAGTGGAACAATTGAAGAAATTAATTTCCTTTAAAGTATTTTTCACTTCTTTACTGCCCTTCATGTATACTAGATTAATTATTAAATAATATTGTATAGTACTCTATTTTATACTAGTATTGTCAAAACCATGTAACTGCTGTGCTTTGTAGGAAGAGTTTGTAATCTTTGCTTCTAAAATAATTATTATTTTGCCACACAAGGAGAGTGTAAATTCACTGTTGCCTAGCTTCACATAAACCAGTCTGAATTTCACAAAACTGATATACAGCCTCTCCTCACTTAGCAACGTACTTGTTTACCAGTGACTTGAGCTTATGACAGGCTCTCTGACCAGTATGCATACCTGAGTAATGTATATTAGAGCTGATTTCCTCTAGTCTGCATATTACAATATACAGTACACTACTGTATAAACATTTAAAAATACAGTGGATCCCCACTTAACGATCACCTCCCAATGCGACCAATTATGTAAGTGCGTTTGTACGTGTATGTTTGGGGGTCTGAAATGGACTAATCTACTTCACAATATTCCTTATGGGAACAAATTCGGTCAGTACTGGCACCTGAACATACTTCTGGAATGAAAAAATATCGTTAACCGGGGGTCCACTGTATATTAAAAATGTTATAAGTGGTGCAAAGGTGACATTAAAACAATATCAAAGATGGTTGACACAAACCCCCTACAATTATGGTACGCTCCTTGCTTAGCGACGAATTCATTTATATTAACTTCTTTATTATGTATTATAATTAGTATTTATTCTCAAAACAGATTGGTAAATTACATGTTTTGTAGTATTGATACTTTATTTCCCTCAGAACTTAAGAATAGCTGCATATAGGTAAAGAATTTCTACCTATTTCAAAGATGGTTGACACAAACCCCCAACAATTATGGTATGCTCCTTGCTTAGCGACGAATTCATTTACTGACATGGTCTTAGGAACAGAACTCCATCGTTCAGCGAGGAGAGGCTGTATTCCATTGATGTCAAATATAATAGCTAAATTCAGGCTGACCCAGGATAAGTTAGGTAGGATTAAGTTAAATGTCACATTAATTTTAACAAGGTTAGGTTAAGTTAGTATACCATATTCATGGAAATACGTCTTGTAGCTCGGTTGGTAGCTTACTCAGCTCACTCGCTGAGAATCTGTGGTTCAATCCCCAGTATGGGTGGAAACAGTGGATGTATTTCCTTACACCTACTGCCCCTGTTCACCTAGCAGCAAGTAGGCACCTGGGTGTTAGCCAACTGGTGTGGGTCACATCCTAGGGGGTGGTAGTAAGTATACCTCAGATAGGACTGGGCTTTGAAATGAGCTGAGGTAGGATAACAGCTCTTAGCCTATAAAACTGATTTTTGTACAAAAAAAAATCTGAAAAGATTTGTTTTTAAGCACTGAAACTTGTTTGACCAACACTGCCTAAAAATTTAACCATAACCATTATGTTTTATTTTGTAAGATTTGGTAATTTAGCCAGGTTTACAACATATATTAACTTCTTTATTATGTATTATAATTAGTATTTATTCTCAAAACAGATTGGTAAATTACATGTTTTGTAATATTGATACTTTATTTCCCTCAGAACTTAAGAATAGCTGCATATAGGTAGAGAATTTCCTAAAGCATTGTTGTTTTCAGTTATGCAAATTGTATTCAAATGCTATTACCCTGCAGTATTGCATTCAATATTTACCTGTGAATTCTACATCTTCATATTAGGTTAGGTACTTCATAGATGTAGTCATTAAAATATGAGAATGTTGAAAAAATAGTAATCATAGACAAGTATGAGAGGATGAATCTCAGGAAGGTATAAGCATGTAACATGAAAGAACCTAAAATATCTGTTTAGAGGAAATGTTTTCCAGGAAAGGATCATCTCTGGAAGAAAATGTATCCACTGTATGAGTATGAGAATGGATATAACTTACTAGGGACAGGAAGCCAGTGGCTTCTTCAAGTCATCCACTTTCAGTTGTGCTTAATCTAAACAATCAACACTGTACACATCATCCACAGCATTTAGCTGTGCTTTTTTAAAAACAATTGAGGCCATTGGATCAGCCACCTATATGCACTTTAATGTATATACTAAAATAGCTTGACAGGATTGCATACTTTTAGATAAAATCTTTTTATGTACATTACTAGTTAAAAAACTGATTGTCTTAATATGAGATAAATTATTACAGCAAATGTTAAGTGGGATGGTTCAGGAGTGGCTGTTTTGAATAGTATTTTGAAATTTAAATGCAAAAGGAGGAAGAAATGAGAAATTAAAAAAATATATATATATTTTGGCTGAAATTTGTAAACTATCTCTAACATGAACATTTTCAGTAGAGTTACATCGTACAAAAGTTGTACTGTATAAGAAAATATTGGAGGCAATAGACGTGAGAGAAACTGAAATGTAATGGAAGGAATAGGAATTTTTTCATATCCAGTTAAGTGGCACATGAAAAATATGCTTCAGATATTTCACTATGGGGAAAGTGGAAAAGAATTCTTACTCCATAAGCCATGCGTGTTGTAAGAGGTGACTAAAATGCTGGGAGCAAGGGGCTAGTAACCCATTCTCCTGTATAAATTATTAAATTTAATGAGAAAAACTTAGGTTTTTCTTTTTAGGTCACCCTGCCTTGGTGGGATGCAGCCAGTGTTGAAAAAGAAAAATTTTACTTGAGGCACTGCTTAAACTTTCAAATGGTGTAGACACAAGAGCAATATATGTAGGGTGTCTGCATTTTTTCAATGTGGTAAAAGCTAGGGAAATGCAGTTTTCTATATTCAACATCATAATTAATGTAACACGAAATTCCCTGGCAGATGGATCAAGTGTGACAGCTCCCACCCTTCTCTGAAATCATGCCTCTAGACTTTTTCTTGCAAAGGTTTGTGAAGGATTATGTTTTCCACATACCAGCTGCTGATATTAAAGCACTCCGTGTTAGAATAAATGATGGCCTCAAAGAAATCACACCAGATATGTTGACTACTACTTGGAATGAACTAGAGTACTGATCACGTGTGTTATGGGCCACGAAAGATAAGAGGCTTAGGCTACATTGATTTAACAACCATGAAGCCATATAAAAATTATTTGGGTGTCATGCACAGAAAACTGCATCATCATATCGTTTACCATTTATTGTAAGAAAAATTAAATCAGACATAAGGACATTATTATATTCACCAAAACTTGTGTCTTGTATAGCTATGCAGAGTATAGTATTTATTATATACCTTTACAGTACAGAAAAACTGTATATTCAAATAACAAGCATGTGTAAAATTCACATTTCTTTAGCTAGTATTGTATAATATAAAATGTTGAAAGGTTGGGGAACTGCCACTATTTTCTTTTTTTTTTATATACAATTTTGTTCGTTCATATAATATTGAAGTTGATGCCTTGGTCCTTCTAAGAACCCCCATTCCTGAAGGCTGGTAGGGAATAGCTCCACACTGAATATTTCTGTTGATATTTCAAGCAATCTTAGATTTTAAAAACTTCAAATAAGTATTTGAAATTTTCTTTGGAGACTTCCAAGCTGCTCTTTTATGTTGCACAAGTGAAGCTTGTGTTGCACGCTTCCCTTGAGAAATGAAGGTGTGCAAATGTTGACATTTACTTAAGTCTGGAAAGCAAGAGTAAACCACATAAAATGTATGCATGTAATATTATTATCAAAAAGAAGCACTAAACCACAAGGGCTGGGTATGAATGTAATATGTACAGTTTTCATACAAATTAAAATCGTTTCATTTATTGTATGTTTAGGGTTATATGACATCTAATGAACAATTATTGTTATAAAAGCACCAAACCCCTAAGGGTAGGTCATAGGGGTAGAGGTTCAATTTGCAGAGTGCAACACAAACAGCCAGACTTCCCCCTCACGGGAGGTTCCTTGATCTAAAAATGGATCTGTGCTCCAGTTCCCTGCCTCTTCAAGGGGGGCTCCTTGGGGTGGTGAAGAGGCTCTTGGTCTGAGGAATTAGCCCTGTCGGTCTTCTTCCTCAGACCGAACCTAATTACCCCCCATTCTCCCCTCCCCTATCCCATCCTCCCCTTTTTCCATTCCTCCTCCTCCTCCTCACCCCTCCCATTTGCCCTTCCTCTTTTTGGCCTTTGGGATTTCTCCCACAGGCGCGCTAGTTCCTAGGTAGGGGAAAGGACACCGGGGTCCATCCCATTCCGTTGAGGTTCTTGGCGGTGGCGTAGTTTGCCGTGGAATCTGGATTGCCTGGGGATGTCCCGATCCCTCTCCAGTATCCTGGAGTATTATTATTATAATCAAAAAGAAGCGCTAAGCCACAAGGGCTATACAGCGCTGCAGGGTAGGGAAGGAAGCAAGGGAATTGGATGGCAGAAGGGAGGGGGGATGATCAGCAGGTTACAGAAAACAGCGGGGCAGGGGATAGTACGGGGGTAGAAGGTAGCAAGAGATTGAGGTAGAAAGGGCTGAAGGTATCAGAATTTGTGAAGTCAGTCAGTCGTTGTCAAAAAGTCAATGAGAGAGTCCGGATGAAAGGTGGGTCCATCAGCGAGAAGGGAAGGTAAAGAGAGAGCAGCGGAGCGAAGACGACGACAGAGGTAAATTCGTTGATAAAGTGGGCAGTCCAACAGAATGTGGCTGACTGATAATGGAGCTTGGCAATTCTCACAGAGAGGAGCAAGACGCCTCTCCATGAGATATCCATGAGTAAGACGAGTATGGCCAATGCGAAGACGGGAGAGAGTAGTCTCCCAACCTCGACACTGGTGATAAGAAGACGGCCAGTAACCTATACTCAGTTTAATAGACTGAAGTTTGTTGCCGAGCATAGTAGACCAACGTTGTTGCCAACGGGTGTGAAGGTGGGAAGATATTGCAGCAAAATAGTCCATAAATGGAATACCTCTATAAGAAACTGGTAGGTCATGTACTGCTGACTGCGCAGCAGTGTCTTCCTGTTCATTGCCCTGTATGTCAACATGACCAGGGACCCAACAAAAAACAATATCTTTATGCTTGGTAAAGATGCGGCGTAGCCAAAGTTGGATACGGAGGACTAAGGGGTGAGGTGTATCAAATTTTTGTATAGCTTGTAAAGCACTAAGGGAGTCTGAGACAACCACAAATGATGACACAGGCATAGATGCAATACGGATAAGTGCTGTAAGGATGGCATATAATTCAGCAGTAAAAATACTAGCCGAAGATAGTAAATGCCCTTGTACGACGCTGTCCGGAAACACTGCTGCGAATCCTACGCTGTCAGAAGACTTAGAGCCATCTGTGTACACAGCAATGGCATGAGAATGAGAGTGAAAGTGGTCAAGAAAAAGAGAGCGGGAAGCGACCGTAGACAGTTGGGCTTTCGAGCAAGGGAGGGAGAAAGAACAGACTCGAACAGCTGGAACTTCCCAGGGGGGTAGGGAAAAGTGAGATGCTACATGTACATAGAAAGGTGGTAGTTGAAGAGAAGACAAGAGCGAATGAAGGCGAAGAGAGAAGGGACGGAGTAAACAGGGGCGGCAAACAAATAAAGAATGTCTACTAATATCAGTGACCATTCTATAAATGGAAGGATTGCGGAGATCATGAGAGCATACATAGTAGCGCAGGCAATGGGCATCACGGCGATCGGATAAGGATGGAACGTTCGCTTCTGCATAGAGGCTCTCGACAGGGGAAGAGCGGAAAGCACCAAGGCATAACCGTAATCCTTGGTGATGAATGGGGTTAAGGCTAGAGAGAGTAGCAGGAGATGCCGCTGAATAGATCTGGTCACCATAATCAAGTTTCGATAAAATAAGGGTGGAATGTAGGCGAGCCATAGAGGTACAAAGGATGATCGGAGATGACAGAGCGTCTAGTGAAAGTGATTTGGTGGGTTTTAGTGCTGGAAAATTTAAACCCATGTGTGGTGGCCCAATTGGAAACACGGTCGACTGCATGTTGGAGAGAAACTGTAAGGAGGTGACAGTCAGCGCCTGCACAGGCAATAGCAAAGTCATCAACATAGAGTGATGACCAAATATTTGATGGAAGACTAGAGGCCAAATCATTAATAGCAAGGAGAAAAAGTGTTGTGCTCAGAACACATCCCTGGGGGACACCTTCAGCTTGGATAAAGTCCGGGGAGAGCACATTATTAACCCGAACACGGAAATGCCTGTCAGTTAAAAAGTTCTTAAGGAAGGATGGTAGATTGCCTCGAAGGCCTAAGGAGTGGGCTTGGGCTAAAATATTATACCTCCAAGTTGTGTCATATGCCTTCTCAAGGTCAAAAAATATGGCAATAACTGAGTGGTTATTCGCAAAGGCATTACGAACATACGTATCCAAGCGTAGTAAGGGGTCTATGGTAGAACGTCCCTTACGAAAGCCATATTGACGAGTGGAGAGACTGTTGTGTGTCTCTAAATACCACACTAAACATCTATTTACTAGGCGTTCCATTACTTTGCAAACTGCACTGGTAAGAGCAATGGGACGATAGTGGGAGGTTTCATGTCCCGTAGTGCCTGGTTTGCGGAAAGGGAGAACAATGGCGGATTTCCACAGCTGTGGAAGAACTCTTTGTAACCAAATAAGATTGTAAAGGCGTAATAGGACTGCAAGGGCTGACTGATGTAAATGTTGTAGCATACGAATATGAATGTCGTCGGGCCCAGCTGCCGATGATCGACAAGCTGAGAGTGTTGCCTCCAGTTCTTGAAGTGTAAAAGGCACATTATACTGTTCTTCTCTGAGAGAAGAAAAGTCCAAGGGTGCTAACTCTCTGGCAGACTTTGAGGAAAGAAATGAGGGGCATAGATGGAGTCCCTGAGAAATACGGACCAGATGATTGCCAATTTCATTGGCAACATCTAGTGGGTTTGCTATATCAACACCGGCAACCCGCAGAACAGGAGCCGGGTCAGGAGAATATTTACCACTCAGTTTTCGTACTTTTTTCCAGACTGCACTCATAGAGGAAGCAGAGGTGATGGTGGAGACATAATCTCGCCAGCAAGTGCGTTTAGCGTCACGGATGACACGGCGAGCGATCGCACGCTTCTCTTTAAAATCAAGGAGTCGCTCTGTGGTTCTATTGTACCGGTACCTGCTCCATGCAGCGCGTTTCAAACGTACTGCACGAGCACAAGCAGGAGACCACCAAGGCACGCATTTCTGAGAATGCCTGCCCGAAGTTTGGGGTATAGAATGAGAAGCTGCGGTGAAAACGGAGGACGAGAAGAGGTGTAAAAGCTCATCGATGGAGGACGAAGAAGGAACCTCTTTAAAAACAGTTAGGTGTGAGTAAAGGTTCCAATTTGCCCGATTAAATTGCCAGCGTGGGGTGCGAAGAGGTGGCGAATATGAAGGGGAAGTAAGAATGATTGGGAAATGATCACTGTCATGTAAGTCCGGGAGAACAGACCAAGTGAAGTCTAATGCGGCGGAGGAAGAGCAGATTGAGAGATCGATGCAAGAGAGAGTATGAGTCCGAGGATCAAAATGGGTGTGAGTACCTGTATTTAAAACAATGGAGGGGGTGGGTGGCAAGAAAAGCCTCTAACTGAATTCCACGGGAATCACAGTGAGACCCCCCCCAGAGGAAATGGTGGGCATTAAAATCACCAAGTAACAGAATCGGTGGCGGTAATGACGAAACAAGGAAGGCAAAATCCGGAATAGATAATGCCCGAGAAGGAGAGAGATATAAAGAACAGAGCGTATACCACCTATGTAAGTGGATACGGGCTGCTGTGTAATGCAGCGAAGTACGAACAAATAGCTGATGGTACGGAATATCAGTGCGGAGAAGAAGGGCACTTTCATTAAAGGTCCCATCAGGAAAAGGATCTGAAGAATACAATAAATTATAGCCTGAGATGTGAGAAATAACAGCAGAGTGTAATTTTGGTTCCTGTAAGCAAACACCAACAGGGGCAAACTGGGAGAGTAACATCTGAAGCTCACCCCGATTACCCCTGAGGCCGCGTATATTCCACTGTAAATAGGCCATGATTGGCAATGATAAAGATACTTGAAATCCGCAGGTAAGGGTTCCTACGGACTAGAAGGGTTAGAAAAGTCCACATGCGGAGGCAGTGGAAAATGTTCAAGCAGCGAAGGAACGGTGCGCTGTGAAGAAAGGAGTTGCGCAGATGGAGCAGAGGAGAGAGAAAGAGCGGAAGGTGGATCAGTGTCCATTGATGGTTTGGTCTCTGCAATATATTCAGAGATTGCTTCAAGTGTTTCGGAATTCAGAGATGTCGTATGGGAGACAATATTGGGAATGGTAGGGGGAGGATGAGTAAAGATTGGAACTGTATTGGACTGTACCAAGGTAGGGGGGGGCGAAAGGGTGGAGGGAACTGGAGAAGCGTGGCAGGGGACAGAAGAGGCAGGAACCTGGGAGGTGGCAGAAGAGGAAGAAACTTGGGAGGGAACAGGGGAGGAAGGTACATTACGAGGAGGAGGGTGAACCTCTGCACTTGTAACTGAGCCAGTGAGAGGGGAAGAACTAGGGACAGAGACAGGGAGGGTAAAATGAGGTGGTGGAAGATGGGTAGGAGGTGGTACCGGACCTTTTTTTGACTTTTGAGAAGTAGAGGGACGATTGGGAGGAGGTGTCGTACGAGGTCTCGTCGATACTGAGGCTTGTGAGAGAGAACTCGAAGAAGCGAGATTAGACTGAGGTGTTGAAGTAGGGACGTCTGAGCCAAGGACAGCAAAAGGATTAGATACAGGAGTGATTATGGGAGAGGTAACCACAGAGGTGGGTGTAGAAGATGGGATACTAGAAGTGGGGGGACGTTTTGAAACACGGGAATAAGAAACACGTGGGAGTCTCCCTTGGAGGCGGAGATGAGAAATTGCCATGGCATAAGGGAGACCTTCTGTCTCTTTGAGGTAACGAATTTCCCGCTCGTTTAAATAGACCTGACAACGGCGAGAGTACGAAGGGTGAGCCTCATGACAGTTAAGGCAAGAGGGAGACCGATTGCAAGATGTATTAGAATGGTCATCGGCACCACAGACTGGGCATTCGGCGATAGATCTGCAATATTTCGCTGGATGGCCAAATCGCCAGCAATTTCTACACTGTTGTGGTGTAGGGATCACCTTTCGAACTTGTAACCGATGTCCTGCTATATAAACTGAGGATGGGAGTTCTCGGCTGTCAAAAGTTAAACGAGCCACATTGCTAGGGTATCGTCTCCGCCCACGGGCAGGAAGAACGTAAGTGTCTACCTTGAGGATTGGGAGATCTTGGAATTCCAGCTGTTCTAGAATGTCGGTGCCACATGTCTGGAAATTTTGTTGAACTATGGTATGGGGCAGAATGACGGTACCACTACAAGAATTGAGGGAATGATGTTTTTCAAGAGTGACAGGAACAGTATCGATATGGGAAAGACGAGAGAGCTCATGAGCCTGGGTAGCATTCTGTACGGTAATGATGCGCGTACCGCTCTTAAGAGCATGAAAAGAAATATCTTTACCAACATGGCGTAGGAGTGCCTTGCCAATACTATGGTCAGAAAGATAGGCAGTAGAGGAAGTTGGTCGTAAAGTGAAGAATTTAGTCCACTGTTCAGTCTGAAACTGAGCGTGGAAAGGTAGTGAAGGGCGTGTCAATCGTTTCTGAGAAGAACGAGAAGGTGGAGAAGTATCATCAGCAGGTAATTGTCGTTGACGTTTAGGCGTGGGACCAGAGTTGGTCCAACGTGTAACGGGTCGGCGATTTGAAAATTGCCGCACCGTAGAGGGAGAGGCCGGAAGCATAGTCAGAGGAGAGCGAAGGTCCGATAAATCGAAGGAGTCAGTCGAGGCCTCAGTACCTGAAGCGGGTGAGGAAACAGCACCGGCAATAGGTACAGAGGCATGAGGAATGTCTGAAGAGTGGTCCAAAGACGAGGCGGGGTCAGAACGGGGTGCGGTATCAAGAAGGGGCCCGGGGGTACCAGGTTCATGCACTAGGGCTGCCATGGTTAGGTTACTTCTTTCTTTTTGTTTTTAAGAAAAAAAAGAAAGAAGAAAAGAAAATAAAAATAAAAAAAAGAAAAAAAAAAGGGGAAACCGGGGAGGGATAGGTCCTAGGAGGAATGAAAGGGCCAGAAATCTCCCTCCGCGCCCAAGAGGACCTCAGCACCGCAAGTAGCGCAGATGCAGCATGGAACCCGTGCCATACCCTACCCATCATGCTAGTAAACTAACAATCCAGGATAGCAACCTCACATCTGCCGAGCTACCTCGGTGGACAAAAGAGAGGGCGGCCGGATATCCGCCACAAAGCATACCTCCTTCGGCCACCACCCCCAGAATCCGAAAGGTGGCTTCCAGAGATACACTCGTTGCCCGAAAGACACCCAAAGCTACTCCGGGGTACCGGAGAGGGATCGGGACATCCCCAGGCGATCCAGATTCCACGGCAAACTATGCCACCGCTAAGAACCTCAACGGAATGGGATGGACCCCGGTATCCTTTCTCCTACCTAGGAACTAGCGCGCCTGTGGGAGAAATCCCAAAGGACAAAAAGAGGAAGGGCAAAAGGGAGGAGTGGGGAGGAGGAGGAGGAAAGGAAAAAGGGGAGGATGGGGAGGATGGGATAGGGGAGGGGAGATTGGGGGGTAATTAGGTTCGGTCTGAGGAAGAAGACCGATAGGTCTAATTCCTCAGACCAAGAGCCTCTTCACCACGCCAAGGAGCCCCCCTTGAAGAGGGTATCCTGGAGTAGCTTTGGGTGTCTTTCGGGCGACGGGTGTATCTCTGGAAGCCACCTTTTGGATTCCGGGGGTGGTGGCCGAAGGAGGTATGCTTTGTGGCGGATATCCGGCCGCCCTCTCTTTTGTCCACCGAGGTAGCTTGGCAGATGTGAGGTTGCTATCCCGGATTGCTGGTTTACTGGCATGAAGGGTAGGGTATGGCACGGGTTCCATGCTGCATCTGCGCTACTAGTGGTGCTGAGGTCCTCTTGGGCGCGGAGGGAGATTTCCGGCCCTTTCATTCCTCCTGGGAACTATTCCTCCCCGCTCCCCCCTTTTTTTCTTTTTTTTATTTTTATTTTCTTTTCTTCTTTCTTTTTTTTTCTTAAAAACAAAAAGCAAAGGAGTAACCTAACCATGGCAGCCCTAGTCCATGAACCCACTACCCCCGGGCCCCTTCTTGATACCGCACCCCATTCTGACCCTGCCTTGTGTTTAGACCACTCTTCGGACACTCCTGATGCCCCTGTACCTCTTGCTGGTGCTGTTTCCTCACCCGCTTCAGGTACCGGGGCTTCGACTGACTCCTTCGATTTGTCTGAACTCCGCTCTCCTTTGACTATGCTTCCGGCTTCACCCTCTATGGTATGGCAATTTTCGAATCGCCCGCCCATTTCACGCCGGACCAACTCCAGTCCTACTCCTAAACGCCAACGTCAATCTCCTGATGATGCTCCTTCGTTACCTTCCCATTCTACTCGGAAAAGATCGACACGTCAAGCACTCCCTCTCCACGCTCAGTTTCGGACCACACAATGGACTAAATTCTTTACTTTAAGACCAACTTCTTCTGCCTACCTTTCTGACCATAGTATTGGCAAAGCGCTCCTGCGTCATGTTGGTAGAGATATTTCATTTCATGCTCTCAAGAGCGGTATGTGCATCGTCACTGTCCAGAATGCTACCCAAGCTCATGATCTTTCTCTCCTTTCGAATATCGATACTACTCCTATCACTATTGAAAAACATCTTTCTCTCAATTCTTGTAGTGGTACTGTCATTCTGCCCCATACCATAGTCCAACAGAATTTCCAGTCATGTGGCAATGACATTTTTGAACAGCTGGAACTCCAGGATCTCCCAATCCTCAAAGTAGACACTTATGTCCTTCCTGCCCGGGGGCGGAGACGTTACCCTTGCAATGTAGCTCGTTTATCTTTTGACAGCTGAGAACTCCCGTCCTCTGTATATGTCGCGGGACATAGGTTACAAGTTCGAAAGGTGATACCTACACCGCAACAATGTAGAAATTGCTGGTGTTTTGGTCACCCAGCGAAATATTGCAGATCTATGGCCAAATGCCCAGTCTGTGGTGCCGACGACCATTCTAATACATCTTGCAGTCAACCTCCATCTTGCCTTTATTGTAATGAAGCTCACCCTTCGTACTCCCGCCGTTGCCAGGTCTACTTAAATGAACGTGAAATCCATTGCCTCAAAGAGGCAGAAGGTCTCCCTTATGCTATGGCAGTTACTCATCTCCGCCTCCAAGGGAGACTACCCCGTGTTTCTTATTCTCGTGTTTCCAAACATCCCCCCACTTCTGGGGTCCCATCTTCTGCAGCCTCCTCTGTTGTTACCCCTCCCATAGCCACTACGGCATCTAATCCTTTTGCTGTCCTTGGCTCTGACGTCCCGACTACAACTCAGTCTGTTCTCACATCTTCGCGTCCTTCCTCACAAGCCCCAGTATCGACAAGACCTCGTACGACACCTAATACCAATCGCCCCTCTACTCAGAAGTCCAAAAAATCCACATTGCTCAAATCTTCTTTGCCCCTTCCTTCCCTTCTTCCACCTCCACACTTTACCTTTCCAGTCTCTGTACCTAGTTCTTCCCCTCTCTCTGGCTCTATTACAAGTGTGGAGATTCACCCTCCTCCTCATACTATGCCTTCCACCCCCGTCCCCTCCCAAGTTTCTGCCACCTCCCAGGTTTCTGCCTCTTCTGTCCCCCCCCACACTTCATCTCCAGTCCCTTACACTCTTCCCTCCCCCTCTACTTTGGTACAGTCCATTAGTGTCCCAATCTTTACTCACCTTCCTCCTTCTATCTCCAATATGGTCTCTCATACATCTTTGAATTCAGAAACACTTGAAGCCATTTCAGAATATATTGCAGAGACTAAACCTTCAATGGACACTGATTCACTTCCTGTTCCTTCTCTTCCCTCTCCTCCATCTTCGCAACGCTCCGTTCCTTCGCTGCTTGAACGTCTTCCAATGCCACCACACGTTGACTTTTCTAACCCCTCTAGTCCGTAGGTGCCTTTACCTACAGATTCCTGGTATGTTCTTCATCGCCAATCATGGCCTATTTACAGTGGAATATCCGCGGCCTCAGGGGTAATCGGGGTGAGCTTCAGATGTTGCTTTCCAGGTTTTCCCGTGTTGGTGCTTGCTTACAAGAACCAAAATTACACTCGGCTGTTTTCCAACCTATCTCAGGCTATAATTTATTGTATTCTTCGGATCCTTTCTCAGATGGGACCTTTAATGAAAGTGCCCTTCTACGCAATGATATTCCGTACTGTCAACTATTTGTCCATACCTCGCTGCATTACACTGCAGCCCGTATCCACTTGAATAAGTGGTTTACAATATGTTCTTTATATCTCTCTCCTTCTCGAGCATTTTCTATCCCAGACTTTGCTTTTCTTGTTTCATCCTTACCACCTCCACTTCTGTTACTTGGTGATTTTAATACCCACCATTTCCTCTGGGGGGGGTCTCATTGTGACTCGCGTGGCATCCAGTTGGAGGCTTTTCTCACCTCTCACCCCC